>NW_022321969.1:0-12211 GCF_002776525.5 Piliocolobus tephrosceles | reverse complement strand
GTTTCCCAGTCAATCGGAATCATCATATGTTCTGAAGAGAAGGAATCGAGAAGGCCAAGAACAAACGGTGACTGAGGTCCATAATTAGAAATTGCAGCTTTCATTTCTTTCAAAAATTTAAATTGTAGGGCTGTAAAAGTCACATTCTGGCCACCGTTTGGGAACTGAGCATTGGGGCCGAAAGCAGCCCGTGTTATTGGGAATAAATTTAATTCCTCAAAATCATCCTTTTCCTTCGATTCCTTCTTTTCTCCTACAGGAGTAAAAGGCACAGAGAAAACCTGACCTGACATAGGCAAAGAGGTTGGAGGTGGAAGCAAAGGGAAATCTTTTTCAAGGTAACAGGGAAGGCTCGTGGTGGAGAGATAGCAGAAACAGGAGCAGCGGCACCTAGCAATCAATTTTAACAACTGTTGTAACATCTCTAAAATACGCTGCAAATCAGAATTTCCTTCAGATGAAGGAGGCATTAGCTCTTCTTCCAATTCCTTGTCCTCAGCAACCAGGGCGTAAATATGTTTCTCTCTAGGATCATTCCTCTCTAAAGCTTCAGATGCCTCACCTCCTGTGGCAGTATCGCCACGCTCTGAGTCAGTTTCAAATAACTCTAATGCCTGAGTAATGGAACTACACAAAGTCCACAAAGTCAGAGGCATCATTTGCCCTCCCTGATGAGCTCGACGCAAGACTTTAACCACTTGTAACCATTCCTTTCGATTTAATTGCACTTTGGTTTGATATTGAAACCAATAACAATTTTGTTCAACGTGGGCAAACAATCACTTCAAAGTCTTATGTTCCTTAATTAACTTCTACTCCTATAGACATCAACAGTCCCTGGAGTAACCGTAAATATTCAGAGGCCAGAGAGGTGGAATTCCCCATAATTTTCCCGTGGGTCCCCTTCTTATTTATTTACCTGCCCGCGGTCTCCCCGTGCCTGCCCGGGGTGTTTCCCCTCCGGTTCCTTGCTCTCGTGGAGCCACGGACCCTACTCGCTGCGCCAGATGTTGGGGTCCGCGTGTTTCCTGAACAAAGGAATGAACACACAAGACAAGACAAACATGGCGGCCACCCCAAACGACACGCTCTGCTTTATTTTATACCGTGGTTTGTGGAATGTTAGCAAGTCGCCACATTGTTGTTCTCTGATCTTTCCCTGACTTTCTGAATTTCCAAGATGTTTACATATAAACAAGCCCCCAGGGTCTGCTATTTGCAACTGAGGCCAGTCTTGTAGGCTCCTTTGTCCTCCCTGTTTGAGAGGAGGAATGCCCTGCTTTGTATGCAAGAGCAGGACTTATAATATTAATGGAGGCCTCTACAGTGGGTACCCTCTGGGGAGGGTACCTTGTAGGCCTTAGGGCTATGCGTTTTATTCTGAATGGATGGGAAGTGCCTGGAATGTCTGGGAAGAGTGATATGACCTCAGATGTGGTCTCTACAGCTGCTGCTTTGAGGGTGCTTTGAATAGACTAGGGGGTGGGGGTAAGGAAAAAACCGAAACCAGTAAGAAGGTTCTAGCAACAATCCAGCTAGAGATGAATGTCTTGGATTAGACTGGGGGTGGCAGAAGTGACAAAAAGCAGTCAGATTATGGATACATTTCAAAGGTACAATCAATAGGATTTGCAGATGAATTTCATATAGGCCGAGACACCAAGAGTTTTGGCCTGAGCAACTAAAATGATGAAATTTCCACATACTCAAAAGAGTAAGACTGCAGAAGGATTAAATGCAGAAGTTGTCTTGTATACAGTAATGTTTAAGATACCTATTAGATTTACAAATGGAAAATTAGGGCATTTGGATATACAAGTTGAAAATTCAAGAGTGAGGTTGGGCTGGTTGGGTATATACTGAAAACTGTCAGTACACAGATGACATCTAAAACCACAAATCTGGTTTTATTTTAGCAGTGACATGTGTCACTCCCACAAAAGCCTTCCCAACTGGCCTCGGGATACACAGCAAGTCACCTCCCCACAGCCCTCTGCACATAAACAAATTCCTTCGTTTAGTTCAGGAGGAAATGCGCCCTTTTCCCTCGGCTCTAGGTGACCGCAAGGCCCAGTTCTCCTCACCGAGATGCTAAGGGAAGTTTGCCAAGAGGCACCTGAAAGGAAGGGGAATGGAGTGGCCACAAAGGAAAGTCAAGAGACACATTCTAGAGCCCTGGCACTTCACAACAAACTCTGGGACAAACCCTGCCTCATCTTCATCATTTAAGCCTCTCTTGGACAGATTTTCTGACTGGCCGATGAACACAAGCTCACTGATGTCTTCAGTCTCCAGCTGAGGCACACCTTGGTCAGAGGGAATCTTCCAGTCGTCAGACAGGGCTTGCCTTTGACTGGCCCCTGCTGCTTATGCCCTTTGTGAATCACAAGCGGTGCCTCTTAATGCACTCTGCCTTCACTCCTAAACTCATGCGGGAGGCATGTAATGCCGCTGTTAGGCGCATGGGCTCTGGACTCGAATAGTACTGAGTCTAACCTTTGAGCCGCCACTTACTAATGCGGAGGTCTCAGGTAAGTGACTTGAGTTTTCCCACAGACCATAAAATGAGATTGACACTACTCCTTAAGTGACTATATTGAGTTAAATGAGAATATGTATAAAATGCTCAGCACAGTATTAGCAAACCGCAAACAATACTAAGTCTTTGTCTTAATCAGTAAGTCAGCATTTACCGAGTGCCTACTAAACGAATGAGCGTTCAGCTTGTTCCAGCGCATGTGTGAGATATCATCTCCTGCCTGTTCCTTTCCTTCCCCACAGCAGACCCTCCTTCACACCACAGCTCTACCCTTTCAATCCATTCCTGCTAAATAAAATACACTTTTCTGTCTTCTGAAAAGAAAAAAAAAGCACAATTCAGATCATCCCCTTACATTGCCCAAACTCCCTTCCTCTGCGAGGCCTTTTTATCCATCTGGCTTCCCTGCTTCAATGTTGCTCGGGAGCGTGGAGGACAGCACGCGGACCCGCACGCCCCGCCGCCTCCGCTCCCGCCTCACATCACCCTCGCCCTGCCCGTCCCTTGGTCAACACAAAGCGGGCGCTCAACAACCCGCAGCTGCCCTCGGCGCGTCCTCTACGGGTCACTGAGGCCGCGAGCTGTGTCCTTTGGCCCCTCAGAACCCCGGCACCGTCCCTGCCCGCCCCAGCGCCGCTCCGGCACCTCCGCACCAGGAGCCCTAGCTCGGGACTCACTCAGCTCGACCACAGGAAGTGAAGGAGCGCCAACGCCAACTCCGGTGCCGCGGCGAGTCAAACCCCCTGGACCGGAAATGCCTAATTTGAACTTCCGCCCTGCCCCTCAGCTCACCAACCAATTGAATTCCAGGTTTCGTGGGTCCGCTCTAGGCGGCTGATAGTACTCAATGCTCCGGCAGTCCTGTTCCTTCTTGGTTAGGTCCATACAAGCCCTTGGCGGAATCTGCAGGTGAGAGGGCGCAGGCGCAGAGGTGCCGCCGGCGGCGTGCGGCTGCGAAGGAAGGAAGGGACCCCAACACCGAGCGTTCCTGCGGACGCTCCACAGCCTGGGGTTATTCTCCGGCCTCTGAAACCGGCCCTTCCTGACCTAGGACGTCTGGCTGCGCACTGTCCCCCTCTCTCGGGCGCCTTTTCCCCACCTCCAAGTAGTGATCAAGCTCAGAATCCAGCTCGCGTCCACTGTGCACCTTGCACTTCCCACCTGTAAATCTTTTGACCTCACCGCCCCCTGGAGAAGGCTGCTGTCATCGCTTAAATGCGGAAGTCGAGGTGCAGAGAGGTTTCAGACCTGTTCCGGTGGAGCTGGAATTGGAGAACCAAACGCTGGATGCTGAGACGCGCGTGCGGAACTGGCGGCGGGCAGGGGTGAAGCGGAGTGAGGGGAGAGGGCAGGTGCGACCTGGGCAGGTGAGGAGCACCTCCACATCCCTCCACCCCATGTGCCCCACTCGTTGCACAGGAGCAGAGAGATCCGCAGAACACACATCTACGATTATGCCACTCTTCAGATTTACATCTTGCAGCAACTTCCCGCTGCGTTAGAACGGAAGGAAACATCCATGACGGGGGCCCTCCCAACTCACCTCACCCGAGCTCCCACGTCCCGCGTCGCCGGCCTCTCAACCAACCGTGCCCTGACCCTCTCGGAGCGAGCGCCGCGGGCTGCGCCTGGTCCCAGGCCTGCGCCTCTTCCCCATTTCCCAGGGTCTTTGCCGACCACCCTCCTGCGCCACAGCTGCTCACGTTCTGTTTACATGCTTTTCCCTCCCCACCAAAAGGTGAGCTTTGAGAAGACACACCCTTGTGTAGAGCTTTGAACTTTTATCCGGAAAGGTGCCAGGCACATAGTCGGTGCCCGCGAGCACCCGCTCACAAGGTTCCTTCGGAGACCCCCCGCAGCCTCTTCCCGAATCCCCCAGGCACTCCCCGCCCCCGGCCTCGCCCCGCCCCGCCCTCACCCCACCCCAGCCTCGCCCCGCCCCGCCTCTCCCCTCCCCGCCCGTCCCCTTCCCGCCCCCGCCCCGCCTCGCCCCGCCCCAGCCCCGTCCCAGCTTCGCCTCAGCCAGGTCCCAGCCCCGTCCCAGCTTCGCCTCGCCCCAGCTTCATCCCGCCCCAGCCTCGCCCCTTCCCCTCAGGGCTCCCGCGCCCCGCCCCGCCCGCGACCCTGCGGAACCTAGAGTCGCAGGCGCCCTCTTGGAGGACGGAATTCGACGTGGGACTCTGCGCCTCCCGTAGTTCCGGTGGCGACTGCGGAGCATGGCGGTGAGCGGTGTGGAGAAGACGCGCGGGTGGCTGGGCGTTGCACTGTCGGTGGCCCTCCGTGACCCTCGTGCTGCCCCCCTTTCTCCAGGCCTTAGGACATCTTGCCGGGGAGGCAGCGGCGGCCCCAGGCCTGGGTACTCCCTGCGCGTCCCGCAGACACCGGCTTCCCGGCGCGGTTTCCAGCATCCGGAATCCCTCCACTGTCTGTCTCTGCGCAAGGCAACCCACAAGCAGTAACGCCGACACCAGAGCGCACCCGTTAGGCGATGAAAGCAGTGCAGCCTCGAAAAAACAAAAGAATAAGAAGAAAACCCGGAACAGGGCCACTGTGGCAAATGGAGGCGAGAAGGCCCCAGAGAAACCCGCCCCAGAAGAAGTTCCCCTAAGCGCTGAGGCCCAGGCAAGGGCGGGCGTCAGTCAGGAAGGGTGGAATCCCCGGGTGCGAATCCACGGGCACATGTGATCTGGGGTCCGCGGAGTTAAGGCGGGGAGGGGGATGGGATGGTGCCAGGCGCTGTGTTGTGTCCCAGTGCCCTCTCACAGCCACTTCCCCAAATCCGTCACAGACGCAGCAGTTGGCCCAGGAATTGGCTTGGTGTGTGGAACAACTGGAGCTTGGCCTCAAGAGGCAGAAACCCACCCCGAAACAGAGTAAGGGACCTTTCTATAGGGTTGGAGAATGTGAACGGTGGCACCGCTTGGCCTGCAGGTGCTGGCAGAGGATGAAGTTGTTTCCTTTGCGGTGGGGCGGTAGGAGGGCAGTAGTAGAGGTTTTCACTAGTCGTTTGTTTTTATTCGCAGAAGAGCAGGCTATTGGAGCAATCCGAACCCTGCGCAGCAAAAGAACGCCCCTGCCCCGGAAGAGGCAGTTGATGCACTCCTTGTTTGGAGACTATAGGGCTCAGATGGAAGCCGAATGGCGTGAGGCCCTGCGGGCTCTCAGATCTGGTGAGGAGCTAGCAACTGGTTGATTCAGGAAGGCCTAATTTAAGGAGGAACTGCCTAGGGGGTGAAAGGAAGAAGGCCCAGAGCAACAAGGCTGGTGGGGGAAGGAGATGAGCTCAGGGAAGCCTGAGTGAACAGGGAAAGAGCAGGCGTGGACCTGTCTCTCCTTTTCCCAGGACTGAACCTGGGAAGCAGCCGGGAGGTCATGGGAGGAGCGGGAAAGAGTGTGGTTCTATGTTGGTCCTGCTCCTGGCTTGGGGAAAGCTGCCTCATGTCTTTGTGTCTTGGCTTTCTCTACTGGCAATGAAGCCATGTCCCATAACAGTTTGAGTGCAATTCCTGGAGCCAGATGAGCTAGGTTCAAATCCTGGATCTACTACATAGTAGTACTAACACCTTTTGTAAACTACTGAACCTCTCTAAATGGGGGGTGATAGTAATATCAACCTTACAAATTTGAGGAATTAATTTATTCAAAGTGGTTAGAATTGTATGGGCAAACATAACTGTACAGGTAATGTTAGCTGTTGTTATTCAGTTCTCATATATGCTGCTTCTCTCCCCTGACAGCTGCTTATTTAGCCCAGGTGCAGCCTGTAGATGGAGCCACCAGAAAGAAGAGCCGAAGGGTCTGCAGGCCTCGCCCTATAGGGAGAACCAAAGCCACTCTGGACACTCCTGATGAAGAGTTTAGGTTCAATTTCTTTTAGCTTCTCCCCCAGCCTGGAACATTCCCCCTCCCTTGGGGTGGTGTAGGGGTTTGTTTTGAGTGCAGAGCCTTTCCAGGACTTCTGTTGGCAGAGAACCCTGGGATTGGTCTGTCCCCGGCTGGTCCAAGGATTTGGAGCTGTTGTGAAGGTGTGAGACCATCAGATAGGCAAAAGACCCCATTTGTTTTCTGATGAAATATTCTCTCTTTCAGAACAGAGAGGTGCATTTAGAAAATATACAATAAATTGAAGTGGCTGTTTGAAGTATTGTAGAAAGAATATTGTACTCAGTCTTTAGGATTAGATTAAGTGGCTGTTGGTAACAAAGATTAGTGGAGAAGCTATGTAATTATACACTGTTTTTCACTTTTGAAAGAAATCCCTGTCAAATGGTTTAGTGCTTAATGCTGTTATGTCACATTGCCCTAGTCTCTGTTTTTGATAAAACTGGATGAGTGAAAGAGTGTGCTGACCACCTGTGTTAGAGAAAGTACAGAAGATGGCAGGGGTCTGGTTCCCTGGGTCCAGTCCCTTGCCTGGGTCCTTTGTCCATGTTGCCTTCATTCCTGAGCAGGTGTCATCCTCAGGGAACCAGCATGGCACCCACCAGGCATGGCTCTCTTCTTAGGAGGAAGGAGCTTCTTGCCCTAACAGTTCTGGCCTGAGACCTGGATTGAGCCTCGGCAGACTTCTTGTCTAAATGTTGGCCATGTCAATCTCAGGCCCTCTGTTCCATGGAACTGGGAATCTCCAGGTGACCTAATCCTCGTTGGTGGCTTGATGTTTGCTGGTATCTTCCAAACTCGGTTCCCAGACTTGATTGATACCTGGAGCCCAGCTGCCTACTCAGCATTTCCACTTGGGTGTTTCATAGGCATTTCAAACTTGACGTGTTTAAGACACTTGATTAGGCTCCGGTTTCCCTTTGATGAAGGGGTGGCCTGCCCCTCCACACCTGTGGGCATTTCTCGTTAGGTGGAATGAGAGACTTGAGAAAAGAAATCAGACATAGAGACAAAGTATAGAGAAAGAAAAAGTGGGCCCAGGGCACCGGTGCTTAGCATGCGGAGGACCCACGCTGGCACCGGTCTCTGAGTTCCCTCAGTATTGATCATTACCTTCACCATCTTAGAAAAAGGGAAGTGGCAGGATAATAGGATCATCATAGGGAGAAGGTCAGCAGTAAGACATAGGAATAAAGATCTCTGTGACATAAGTTTAAGGAAAAGTACTGTGCCTTGTTATGCATATGTAAACATCTCCAGAAACCTTGTTAGTGCATAAAGAGCAGCATTGCTGCTAGCACATCCCACCTTCAGCCATAAGGTGGTTTTCTCCTTTCTCAGTAAACAGAACATACAATTGGGTTTTACACCGAGATGTTCCATTGCCCAGGAACGGGCAGGAGACATGCTTTTCTCTATCTCAACTGCCAAGAGGCCTTCTTTCCTCTTATACTAGTCCTCCTCAGCACAGACCCTTCACGGGTGTCAGGCTGGGGGACGATCAGGTCTTTCCCTCCCACGAGGCCATATTTCAGACTATCACATGGGGAGAAACCTTGGACAATACCTAGCTTTCCTAGGCAGAGGTCCCTGCGACCTTCGGCAGTGTACGTGTCCCTGGGTACTTGAGATTAAGAGAATGGTGCTGACTTTTCTTTCTTTCTTTCTTTTTTTTTTTTTTGAGATGGAGTCTTGCTCTGTCTCCCGGGCTGGAGTGCAGTGGCCGGATCACAGCTCACTGCAAGCTCCGCCTCCTGGGTTTATGCCATTCTCCTGCCTCAGCCTCCCGAGTAGCTGGGACTACAGGCGCCCGCCACCTCGCCCGGCTAGTTTTTTGTATTTTTTAGTAGAGACAGGATTTCACCGTGTTAGCCAGGATGGTCTCGATCTCCTGACCTCGTGATCCGCCCGTCTCGGCCTCCCAAAGTGCTGGGATTACAGGCTTGAGCCACCACGCCCGGCCGATGCTGACTTTTTACAAGCATACTGCCTTCAGGCACTTGTTTGACAAAGCACACCCTGCACAGCCCAAAATCCATTAAACCTTGAGTCACCACAGCACATGTCTCTTGCAAGGACAAGGTTGGGGGTAGGGTCACAGATTAACAGCATCTCAAATACAGAACAAAATGGAGTCTCCTATGTGTACTTCTTTCTATATAGACACAGTAACAGTCTGATCTCTCTTTTCCCCACACTTTGGCTTCTTTTCAGTGAATGGCACGACTGCCTGTCTAGCTGATTCAGCAGCAAACCTGTGTCATCCTCGATTGCTATCTCCAGCACTGTATACTTCTGTATACTTTCTTTTTTCTTTTTTTTTGAGAAGGAGCTTTGCTCTTGTTGCTCATGCTGCAGTGCAATGGTGCAATCTCGGCTCGCTGCAACCTCTGCTTCCTGGGATCAAATGATTCTCCTGCCTCAGCCTCCCAAGTAGCTGGGATTACAGGTGTGTGCCACTGTGTCTGGCTAATTTTGTGTTTTTAGTAGAGATGGGGTTTCTCCATGTTGGTCAGGCTGGTCTCGAACTTCTGGCCTCAAGTTATCCACCCACCTCAGCCTCCCAAAGTGCTGGGATTACATATATACTTTTAATACTTCGACTGGCATGTCAGCTCTGTCTTCAAAATAAATCTCAAGTATTTCACGTTGTCTTTATCCTCACTACTGCTCATTCTACTTAATGACTGTTCTTACCCTGCCTGCTGTGTTAGCCAGACTGACCCTTCATATATGTTGGATCACTGTCTCCTGATTCAGTGACTTCATTGTACCTAGGATACAATATGAAGTCTTATATACAAGGCCCTGCCTAGGCCTGCACGTGTTTATGCCCCGATGGCCTCTCTGATGTGGTCTCCCTCTGCTCCTGAGGTAACTGGACTTAATTCTGCCTCAAGGTCTTCAACCTTGCTCTTCCTTTTGCCTGGATGACTCTTCCTCCAGATCTTAGCATAACTGGCTTCCAGGAAAGTAAACATCAGCTTTGTGGGAGAAAGTGGCTCTCTGCCCTATCATTAATCAGGCCAGGGTAACATATTCGGGAAATAGATTTCCTCCGTGGTCACTGTGCAGATGTAAAGTGTCATATAATGACCCCCTTGAGTGTCTGTTTTCCCACTGAGAATCTTTGCTTATTAAAATCATGGACAGCCACTTTGCTGTTAGAAATCATCAGTAGGAAGGAAATGTCTGATCTCAAAAAGATTCCTTGATTTACAACCCAGATGCAGAACTTCAACTAAGGGGTTTTAGAACTCTGCATCTCAAGGAAACAGAAGCCTGGTTCACTTCACTGTTCAGACCCGGTCTTTAGCCCGCTATCCAGCCCTATCTTGTTATGTGCCCATCAAAACACTGTTTGATTTACATTTCACTGAAACGTGCTTTTACTAAATATTCTAATACTCATGTATCTTGTGAGATGCCCCATGGATCTAATGTTCAGTCTTCCATATTAGAATGAGCCAATAAATTTACTGTCCCTTAGGGACTTCGAATGATTGGACTAGGACAGTCCTTATCTTTTGGATCTTATTATCACTGTGCCGCCCGTCCTGCATCCCCCATTGGTGGTTGGCCCTTTGCCCTCAAATCTTTTTCTGTGAGTTTGGAGTGCTTGAGTAAAGGAGATGCTAGGGCAGATCGTCCCCCTTTTTTCCTTTGCTGGTGTCTCCATGGTTCTTCCTCCAGGGGTTCCCTATTGGGCCCTGTTAAAACCACCTATTCTTGATCTGTCCAGCCTAAGGGTCCCAGTTTGACTTGAGGATCAGGTTGGGGTTGGGTTAGGGTGAGTGTGATGGAGAGGATTAGAGAGTGATGGGGGGTTTAGGGTGAGTCTTAGGGGATAGAATAAGGGTTAGAGGGTGAAGGTGAGGTTTTAGGGTAAGGATTGGGTTAGAGTTAGTTTTGGGTCAGTGATGTGGTTAGTGTTAGATATTAGGTGTTAGGGATGATGGTCTAAGTGTTAGAAATTAGGTGAAGGTTAGGGTTTGGGGTCATAGATTCAGACTCAGCTTGCAGAGCTGTTTGTCACTAACATCATTGTTTGCCTTCTGCTATAATCCCTCCATCACCTCTAATTTCAAACCCTTCCTTAACCTGGCAGAGCTCAACTAAGGGCTTCTCTGTATTCACCATGGTTATCATCAGTTTCCATTTTCCTTGGAAGCTTGTTCATACTTACCCATATTATTTTGTAATGTGTGCAGAGATATCTGGCTTTCTAATATGTTGTTTAAATCCCATGACCTCAATTTAACAAGTGGATTTTTTGGCAACCTTGGATTTTCTTCTTTAAGCATTCTTAGAGCAGAGCTGCTTCCTCACAGAGGATTTTAAAATATTCTTCTTGGTTGCTTTACAAGATAATTTTGCAGCTTGCACGTTTTTCTTCAAAATCTTAAAAGGTTTCATCTACTATTAGGCCAGGCGCCACGGCTTGCGCCTATCATCCCAGCACTTTGGGAGGCTGAGGCGGGTGGATTACCTGAGGTCAGGAGTTTGAGACCAGCCTTAGCAACATGGTGAAACCCCATCTCTACTAAAAATACAAAATTAGCCAGGTGTGGTGGTGCATGCCTGTAATCCCAGCTACTCAGGAGGCTGAGGCAGGAGAATCACTTGAACCCGGGAGGCAGAGGTTACAGTGAGCCAAGATTCCGCCATTGTACTGCAGCCTGGGCGACAAGAGCAAAACTCCATCTCAAAAAAAAAAAAAAAAGTTTCGTCTACTTTCTTAATTACATTTGATAAATTTACCAACTCTAGGTCCATCCGTTTTTCATGGGTTTGGCATCGTTTGCTCTCACCCAAGGAACATGTACCCCCAAGTCATAGGCCATCTAGACAGCTTAGCAGTTCTAGAACAGAGGTGACAAGTTGAGTTGCCCCATGAACTGAACTAAGCACTGATGGCACCTCACATTGAGCTGTGACAGCTGATGTTCCTTAGCTTGCCTGGTCCAGAGTCAGCACCCTCTGCCTGATGTCCCTGACTCTGCTCTCATGACATCAACTTTTGTCCTGGAGTCTACCTGCGGGTTGGGCGTCCCTATAGATTAGGCTGCAAAGTACCCCAGACCCTCTTGGTAAGAGCTGTTGAGCAGGTCCTCGCCTGGGACACGCGTTGGCCTGTAGAGTCCAGGGCTGTATGGGATGTCATTGCCCACTAGGGTTGTGTCTCCCTAACCATTGGTATTCAGGTTGGGTGGGTGGGTGGTTGGGCAGGTGGAACACAGGCAGGTAGAGCCAGGACTGTTGAAGTCTAAGTTTAGAATTAGGGTTAATTTTAGGGTTAGATTTGATATAGGGGTTAGAGTCATGTTCACCTGGTAAGTGGCTGGACAGCAGTGGCTGATTGCTCTATGAGTGTCTCTAAAAAATCTTGTTTGGGGCCAGGCACGGTGGCTGACGCTTGTAATCCCAGCACTTTGGCAGGCAAAGGTGGGTGGATCACCTGAGGCCAGGAGTTTGAGAGCAGCCTGGCCAACATGGTGAAACCCCGTCTCTACTAATAAAACAAAAGTTAGCTGGGTGTGGTGGTGCACACCTGTAATCCCAGCTACTTGGGAGGCTGAGGCATGAGAATTGCTTGAACCTGGAAGGTGGAGATGGCATTGACCTGAGATTGTGCCACTGTTCTCAGCCTGGGCAACCACAAGACCCTCTATCCAAACAAACAAAACAGAAATGTTGGGGCTGGGCATGGTGGCTCATGCCTGTAATCCTAGGACTCTGTGAGTCCTTGGAAGCTTGTTCATACTTACCCATATTATTTTGTAATGTGTG
>NW_022321968.1:0-14579 GCF_002776525.5 Piliocolobus tephrosceles | reverse complement strand
TAGTGCCGCAATAAACATACGTGTGCATGTGTCTTTGTAGTAGCATAGTTTATAATCCTTTGGGTATATATCCAGTAGTGGGATGGCTGGGTCATATGGTACATCTAGTTCTAGATCCTTGAGGAATTGCCATACTGTTTTCCATAATGGTTGAACTAGTTTACAATCCCACCAACAGTGTAAAAGTGTTCCTATTTCTCCACATCCTCTCCAACACCTGTTGTTTCCTGATTTTTTAATGATTGCCATTCTAACTGGTGTGAGATGGTATCTCATTGTGGTTTTGATTTGCATTTCTCTGGGTTCTTTAACCTCTGGTTTCTCTTTGCACATTTTCCATTTCACATAATTAGGTATAGGATAGTTTTGTTTTGTTTTACTTATTAGTGAATAACTATCATATAGATATGGATTGGCAATATACACTTCACACTTTAGTTCCAAAGCAAATCTTTATATAACCAGATCAATAAATTACTGGAACATCATTTAAAGCTTAGAATATTTTTTTCTAGCAGTGGATCTTTTAAAATATATCATAAGAAGCATTTATTATAATAATATTTTGTCACTTTTTGCTCCGTAGTTTTAGAACTCATCATAGTTGATTTAGCCTTTGAAGTGTATAGATAAATTGAATTCCCTGAAGCTTGACTGCTTGAGTGTTTTTCATTTACCGTAATAAACACTGAGATCCTGCATTTTTCTAGTTTTATATAAACATAGGGGAATTAGTCCAGTTTCAATGATCAAAATTCTCCTTCCTCCCACAGTAATGTACACCGATGTGGTCCAACAGTCCACCTGGATAGTTAATTCCACTTTGTAAAGGATGCATTTTTTTAAGATACAAAGTACACTATAGTGCACCCTGGATAAAGATCTTGTTCATAAGAGAGTTATTGTCATTAGAAAACTAAACAGTTTTGAAGTTCATCAAAAATCAATGTTAGCAGTAAAGCTAAAGTTTCAGAATACTATGATTTCAACAATATATTCAAATGCCAATGAATATATTCCATGTAAATAGGTTGCCATGTAAATGTACTGAAATAATTGCTTATGAAGATACTTGAAAATACATACTGCTGAGAATTTATAGAACAAAATGCAAAGTTGAAATAGAAAAGTCGTAGAAGTATGAAGTAATAGTCCAGGTCTCATATTTTGTGATATTATCTTATATATCTTGAACTAAAAAGCAAGTTTAATTCACAAAAATACAATTTTACTTTAATATTGTGTCCATTAATTACTTGAGACAAAATCCATTACAAATATCCTTCTGTTAATTGAAGTTTGAAGCATATTTTAATATGCATCATTATCAATTAAGGAGAAAAACTTTAGTGTAATTTATGATATTAGGCATAGTAGAAATAATCTAGAAGCAATATTATACTTGTATTGACAAAGTGACATAATAGCAACAAGATTTCTATATCGAAGGATCTGATCATAATTCACTAAAATACAAAGAGTTTATAATTCTGTCCTTTATAGTCACACGCTTAAGTTGCTTCATCAAAGACAGTTTTGACTATTTAGATTCAATTATTACTTGTTATTAAATCAAACCATTAAAACACTTTAAGGACAAATCTTTAATTTCAAAATATCTCAAAGATAAAGTAAACATTGGCAAAAATACCTAGTAGCTTATTCTGATTCTTATGAAACAATTTATCTCTGTATTCTCGAATGTTGTGTCCTTAAGCAAAGCTTAATTTCATCTTCAAGTTTGTTTTTCTTCTAATGAACTTTTATGAACATCTAGTCTCTTATTTTTAGATAACGAATGTTTATCTACAGAACTGTGACTCCTAAAAAGAAAAATTAAATCTGAAGTGGACTCTACACTGAAAATCTTGGAAAAGCTATGTGTTAACTTGCATAAAATGAAAATGGAATTTTGAATATTTCTAGTCTTTTCTTTATGTTTTGGTTTATTCTCTTCTCACTGTGACATATTGTGGGAGAAATCTTTTCAGTAAATTCTGATTCCTTCTAGTTTTCCATCCTATTCCGAGGGTGTCTACTGAACTTTGAGAATTTTTTTTAAACTATTATTATTATTATACTTTAAGTTCTAGGGTACATGTGCATAACGTGCAGGTTTGTTACATATGTATACTTGTGCCATGTTGGTGTGCTGCACCCATCAACACGTCAGCACTCATCAACTCGTCATTTACATCAGGCATAACTCCCAAAGCAATCCCTCACCCCTCCCCCCTCCCTACTCCCCGTGATATGCCCGGGTGTGTGATGTTTCCCTTCCCGAGTCCAAGTGATCTCATTGTTCAGTTCCCACCTAAGAGTGAGAACATGCGGTGTTTGGTTTTCTGTTCTTGTGATAGTTTGCTAAGAATGATGGTTTCCAGCTGCATCCATGTCCCTACAAAGGACACAAACTCATCCGTTTTTATGGTTGCATAGTATTCCATGGTGAATATGTGCCACATTTTCTTAATCCAATCTGTCACTGATGGACATTTGGGTTGATTCCAAGTCTTTGCTATTGTGAATAGTGCCGCAATAAACATACGTGTGCATGTGTCTTTATAGCAGCATGATTTATAATCCTTTGGGTATATACCCAGTAATGGGATGGCTGGGTCATATGGTACATCTAGTTCTAGATCCTTGAGGAATTGCCATACTGTTTTCCATAATGGTTGAACTAGTTTACAATCCCACCAACAGTGTAAAAGTGTTCCTATTTCTCCACATCCTCTCCAGCACTGTTATTTCCTGACTTTTAAATGATTGTCATTCTAACTGGTGTAAGATGGTATCTCATTGTGGTTTTGATTTGCATTTCTCTGATGGTGAGTGATGCTGAGCATTTTTTCATGTGTCTGTTGGCTGTATGAATGTCTTCTTTTGAGAAATGTCTGTTCATATCCTTTCCCCACTTTTTGATGGGGTTGTTTGTTTTTTTCTTGTATATTTGTTTGAGTTCTTTGTAGATTCTGGATATTAGCCCTTTGTCAGATGAGTAGATTGCAAAAATTTTCTCCCATTCTGTAGGTTGCCTGTTCACTCTGATGGTAGTTTCTTTTGCTGTGCAGAAGCTCTTTAGTTTAACTAGATCCCATTTGTCGATTTTGGCTTTTGCTGCCGTTGCTTTTGGTGTTTTAGACATGAAGTCCTTGCCCATGCCTATGTCCTGAATGGTACTACCTAGGTTTTCTTCTAGGGTTTTTATGATACTAGGTCTAACATTTCAGCCTCTAATCCATCTTGAATTAATTTTCGTATAAGGAGTTAGGAAAGGATCCAGTTTCAGCTTTCTACTATGGCTAGCTAGTTTTCCCAGCACCATTTATTAAATAGGGAGTCCTTTCCCCATTTCTTGTTTTTGTCAGGTTTGTCAAAGATCAGATGGCTGTAGATGTGTGTTATTGTTTCTGAGGACTCTGTTGTTTTCCATTGGTCTATATCTCTGTTTTAGTACCAGTACCATGCTGTTTTGGTTACTGTAGCCTTGTAGTATAGTTTGAAGTCATGTAGCATGATGCCTCTAGCTTTGTTCTTTTGACTTAGGATTGTCTTGGCAATGCGGGCTCTTTTTTGGTTCCATATGAACTTTAAAGCAGTTTTTTCCAATTCTGTGAAGAAACTCATTGGTAGCTTGATGGGGATGGTATTGAATATATAAATAACCTTGGGCAGCATGGCCATTTTCACAATATTGATTCTTCCTATCAATGAACATGGTATGTTCTTTATGTTCTTCCATTTCTTTGTGTCCTCTTTTATTTTATTTATTTATTTATTTGTTTGTTTATTTTTTAAATTCAGAATTTTATTTATTAATTTTTAATTTTTAAATTGGGTTTGTAATCACAGTTCAAAACGTTAGGGTTTTCAACTTTCTTTCCTTCTGTCACACTCAGTTATGTATAATAAAAACATAAAACATAAAAAGCTACTTCCTTTTGCCCAACTTAGTATAACTTGTCAAGCTAGTTTCTTTTTTTTTTTTTTCTTTAGTATACTTTAAGCTCTAGGGTACATGTGCATAGCGTGCAGGTTTGTTACATATGTATACTTGTGCCATGTTGGTGTGCTGCACCCATCAACTCTTCGGCACCCATCAATTCGTCATTTATATCAGGTATAACTCCCAATGCAATCCCTCCCCCCTCACCCCTCCCCATGATAGGCCCCGATGTGTGATGTTCCCCTTCTCGAGTCCAAGTGATGTCATTGTTCAGTTCCCACCTATGAGTGAGAACATGCGGTGTTTGGTTTTCTGTTCTTGTGATAGTTTGCTAAGAATGATGGTTTCCAGCCGCATCCATGTCGCTACAAAGGACACAAACTCATCCTTTTTTATGGCTGCATAGTATTCCATGGTGTATATGTGCCACATTTTCTTACTCCAGTCTGTCACAGATGGACATTTGTGTTGATTCCAAGTCTTTGCTATTGTGAATAGTGCCGCAATAAACATACGTGTGCATGTGTCTTTATAGCAGCATGATTTATAATCCTTTGGGTATATACCCAGTAGTGGGATGGCTGGGTCATATGGTACATCTAGATCTAGATCCTTGAGGAATTGCCATACTGTTTTCCATAATGGTTGAACTAGTTTACAATCCCACCAACACTGTAAAAGTGTTCCTATTTCTCCACATCCTCTCCAGCACCTGTTGCTTCCTGACTTTTTAATGATTGCCATTCTAACTGGTGTGAGATGGTATCTCATTGTGGTTTTGATTTGCATTTCTCTGTTGGCCAGTGATGATGAGCACTTTTTCATGTGTCTGTTGGCTGTATAAATGTCTTCTTTTGAGAAATGTCTGTTCATATCCTTTGCCCACTTTTTGATGGGGTTGTTTGTTTTTTTTCTTGTATATTTGTTTGAGTTCTTTGTAGATTCTGGATATTAGCTCTTTGTCAGATGAGTAGATTGCAAAAATTTTCTCCCATTCTGTAGGTTGCCTGTTCACTCTGATGGTAGTTTCTTTTGCTGTGCAGTAGCTCTTTAGTTTAATTAGATCCCATTTGTCGATTTTGGCTTTTGCTGCCGTTGCTTTTGGTGTTTTAGACATGAAGTCCTTGCCCATGCCTATGTCCTCAATGATACTACCTAGGTTTTCTTCCAGGGTTTTTATGGTATTAGGTCTAACATTTAAGTCTCTAATCCATCTTGAATTAATTTTCCTATAAGGAGTAAGGAAAGGATCCAGTTTCAGCTTTCTACTTATGGCTAGCCAATTGTCCCAGCACCATTTATTAAATAGGGAGTCCTTTCCCCATTTCTTGTTTTTGTCACGTTTGTCAAAGATCAGATGGCTGTAGATGTTTGGTATTATTTCTGAGAACTCTGTTCTGTTCCATTGGTCTATATCTCTGTTTTGGTACCAGTACCATGCTGGTTTGGTTACTGTAGCCTTGTAGTATAGTTTGAAGTCATGTAGCATGATGCCTCCAGCTTTGTTCTTTTCACTTAGGATTATCTTGGCAATGAGGGCTCTTTTTTGGTTCCATATGAACTTTAAAGCAGTTTTTTCCAATTCTGTGAAGAAACTCATTGGTAGCTTGATGGGGATGGCATTGAATCTATAAATAACCTTGGGCAGTATGGCCATTTTCATGATATTGATTCTTCCTATCCATGACCATGGTATGTTCTTCCATTTGTTAGTGTCCTCTTTTATTTCACTTAGCAGTGGTTTGTAGTTCTCCTTGAAGAGGTCCTTTACATCCCTTGTAAGTTGGATTCCCAGGTATTTTATTCTCTTCGAAGTAATTGTGAATGGGAGTTCATTCATGATTTGGCTCTCTCTTTGTCTGTTACTGGTGTATAAGAATACTTGTGATTTTTGCACATTAGTTTTGTATCCTGAGACTTTGCTGAAGTTGCATATCAGCTTAAGGAGATTTTGGGCTGAGACGATGGGGTTTTCTAAATATACAATCATGTCACCTGCAAACAAGGACAATTTGACTTCTAATTTTCCTAACTGAATACCCTATATTGATTTCTCTTGCCTGATTGCCCTAGCCAGAACTTCCAACACTATGTTAAATAGGAGTGGTGAGAGAGGGCATCCCTGTCTTGTGCCAGTTTTCAAAGGGAATTTTTCCAGTTTTTGCCCATTCAGTATGATATTAGCTGTGGGTTTGTCATAAATAGCTCTTATTATTTTGAGGTACGTTCCATCAATACCGAATTTATTGAGCGTTTTTAGCATGAAGGGCTGTTGAATTTTGTCAAAAGCCTTTTCTGCATCTATTGAGATAATCATGTGGTTTTTGTCTTTGGTTTTGTTTATATGCTGGATTATGTTTATTGATATGCGAATGTTGAACCAGCCTTGCATCCCAGGGATGAAGCCCGTTTAATCATGGTGGATAAGCTTTTTGATGTGCTGCTGAATCCTGTTGGCCAGTATTTCATTGAGTATTTTTGCATCGATGTTCATCAGGGATATTGGTCTAAAATTCTCTTTTATTTTTGTGTCTCTGCCAGGCTTTGGTATCAGGATGATGTTGGCCTCATAAAATGAGTTAGGGAGGATTCTCTCTTTTTCAATTGATTGGAATAGTTTCAGAAGGAATGGTACCAGCTCCTCTTTGTACCTGTGGTAGAGTTCAGCTGTGAATCCATCTGGTCCTGGACTTTTTTTGGTTAGTAGGCTATTAATTATTGCCTCAATTTCAGAGCCTGCTATTGGTCTATTCAGGGATTCAACTTCTTCCTGGTTTAGTCTTGGAAGAGTGTAAGTGTCCAGGAAATTATCTATTTCTTCTAGATTTTCTAGTTGATTTACATAGAGGGGTTTCTAGTATTCTCTGATGGTAGTCTGTATTTCTGTGGGGTCGGTGGCAATATCCCCTTTATCATTTTTTGTTGCATCTATTTGATTCTTCTCTCTTTTCTTCTTTATTAGTCTTGCTAGCGGTCTGTCAATTTTGTTGATGTTTTCAAAAAACCAACTCCTGGATTCACTGATTTTTTGGAGGGATTTTGTGTCTCTATCTCCTTCAGTTCTCCTCTGATCTTAGTTATTTCTTGCCTTCTGCTAGCTTTTGAGTGTGTTTGCTCTTGCTTCTCTAGTTCTTTTAACTGTGATATTAGAGTGTCAATTTTAGATCTTTCCTGCTTTCTCTTGTGGGCATTTAGTGCTATAAATTTCCCTCTACACACTGCTTTAAATGTGTCCCAGAGATTCTGGTATGTTGTATCTTTGTTCTCATTGGTTTCAAAGAACATCTTTATTTCTGCTTTCATTTCGTTATGTACCCAGTAGTCATTCAGGAGCAGGTTGTTCAGTTTCCATGTAGTTGAGCGGTTTTGATTGAATTTCTTAGTCCTGAGTTCTAGTTTGATTGCCCCGTGGTCTGAGAGACCGTTTGTTATAATTTCTGTTTTTGTACATTTGCTAAGGTGTGCTTTACTTCCAACTATGTGGTCAATTTTGGAATAAGTGCGATGTGGTGCTGAGAAGAATGTATATTCTGTTGATTTGGGGTGGAGAATTCTATAGATGTTTATTAGGTCCGCTTGGTGCAGAGATGAGTTCAGTTCCTGGATATCCTTGTTAACTTTCTGTCTCGTTGATCTGTCTAATGTTGACAGTGGAGTGTTGAAGTCTCCCATTATTATTGTATGGGAGTCTAAGTCTCTTTGTAAGTCTCTAAGGACTAGCTTTATGAATCTGGGTGCTCCTGTATTGGGTGCATGTATATTTAGGATAGTTAGCTCTTCCTGTTGGATTGATCCCTTTACCATTATGTAATGGCCTTCTTTGTCTCTTTTGATCTTTGATGGTTTAAAGTCTATTTTATCAGAGACTAGGATTGCAACCCCTGCTTTTTTTTTGTTCTCCATTTGCTTGGTAGATCTCCCTCCATCCCTTTATTTTGAGCTTATGTGTGTCGCTGCATGTGAGATGGTTCTCCTGAATACAGCAGACTGATGGGTCTTGACTCTTTATCCAGTTTGCCAGTCTGTGTCTTTTAATTGGAGCATTTAGTCCATTGACATTTAAAGTTAATATTGTTATGTGTGAACTTGATCCTGCCATTATGATATTAACTGGTTATTTTGCTCATTAGTTGATGCAGTTTCTTCCTAGCCTCGATGGTCTTTACATTTTGGTATGTTTTTGCAATGGCTGGTACCAGTTGTTCCTTTCCATGTTTAGCGCTTCCTTCAGGGTCTCTTGTAAGGCAGGCCTGGTGGTGACAAAATCCCTAAACATTTGCTTATCTGTAAAGGATTTTATTTCTCCTTCACTGATGAAACATAGTTTGGCTGGATATGAAATTCTGGGTTTAAAATTCCTTTCTTTAAGAATGTTGAATATTGGCCCCCACTCTCTTCTGGCTTGTTAAGTTTCTGCTGAGAGTCTGCTGTTAGTCTGATGGGCTTCCCTTTGTGGGTAACCCGACCTTTCTCTCTGGCTGCCCTTAAGATTTTTTCCTTCATTTCAACTTCGGTGAATCTGACAATTATGTGTCTTGGAGTTGCTCTTCTCGAGGAGTATCTTTGTGGTGCTCTCTGTATTTCCTGAATTTGAATGTTGGCCTGCCCTACTAGGTTGGGGAAGTTCTCCTGAATGGTATCCTGAAGAGTGTTTTCCAACTTGGTTCCAATCTCCCCCTCACTTTGAGGCACCCCAATCAGACGTAGATTTGGTCTTTTTACATAATCCCATACTTCTTGCAGGCTTTGTTCATTTCTTTTTCTTCTTTTTTCTTTTGGTTTCTCTTCTCGCTTCATTTCATTCATTTGATCCTCAATCACTGATACTCTTTCTTCCAGTTGATCGAGTCAGTTACTGAAGCTTGTGCATTTGTCCCGTATTTCTTGTGTCATGGTTTTCATGTCTGTCAGTTCGTTTATGACCTTCTCTGCATTAATTAGTCTAGCTGTCAATTCTTCCACTCTTTTTTCAAGATTTTTAGTTTCTTTGTGCTGGGTACATAATTCCTCCTTTAGCTCTGAGAAGTTTGATGGACTGAAGCCTTCTTCTCTCATCTCGTCAAAGTCATTTGCTGACAAGCTTTGATCTTTTGCTGGCGATGGGCTGCGCTCCTTTGCAGGGGGAGATGTGCTCTTATTTTTTGAATTTCCAGCTTTTCTGCCCTGCTTCTTCCCCATCTTTGTGGTTTTATCTGCCTCTGGTCTTTGATGACGGTGATGTACTGATGGGCTTTTGGTATAGGTGTTCTTCCTGTTTGATAGTTTTCCTTCTAATCGTCAGGACCCTCAGATGTAGGTCTGTTGGAGATTGCTTGAGGTCCACTCCAGACCCTGTTTGCCTGGGTATCAGCAGCAGAGGTTGCAGAAGATAGAATATTGCTGAACAGCGAGTGCACCTGTCTGATTCTTACTTTGGAAGCTTCCTCTCAAGGGTGTACTCCACCCTGTGAGGTGTGGGGTGTCAGACTGCCCCTGGTGGGGGATGTCTCCCAGTTAGGCTACTCAGGGGTCAGGGACCCACTTGAGCAGGCAGTCTGTCCAGTCTCAGATCTCAACCTCCGTGTTGGGAGATCCACTGCTCTCTTCAAAGCTGTCTGACAGAGTCGTTCGGGTCTGCACAGGCCGCTGCTGCTTCCCCTGTTTTTTTTTTTTTTTAGCTGTACCCTGTCCCCAGAGGTGGAGTCTACAGAGACAGGCAGGTTTCCTTGAGCTGCTGTGAGCTCCACCCCATTCCAGCTTCCCAGGGGCTTTGTTTACCTACTTAAGCCTCAGCAATGGTGGGCACCCCTCCCCCAGCCTCACTGCTGCCTTGCAGTTAGAACACAGACTGCTGTGCTATCAATGAGGGAGGCTCCAAGGCCGCGGGACCCTCCCGGCCAGGTGTGGGTATAGTCTCCTGGTGTGCCCGTTTGCTTAAAGCGCAGTAATGGGGTGGGAATTACCCAATTTTCCAGGTGTCTTGTGTCTCAGTTCGCCTGGCTAGGAAAAGGGATTCCCTTCACCCTTGCGCTTCCCAGGTGAGGCAATGCCTCGCCCTGCTTCAGCTCTCGCTGGTCAGGCTGCAGCAGCTGACCAGCACTGATTGTCCAGCACTCCCCAGTGAGATGTCCCAGTACCTCAGTTGAAAATGCAGAAATCACTGGTCTTCTGTGTCGCTGG
This sequence comes from Piliocolobus tephrosceles, assembly GCF_002776525.5. Taxonomy (NCBI): domain Eukaryota; kingdom Metazoa; phylum Chordata; class Mammalia; order Primates; family Cercopithecidae; genus Piliocolobus; species Piliocolobus tephrosceles. The sequence goes on along the minus strand of NW_022321968.1, from coordinate 4,471 downwards.
CGCCTGGAGTTGGAGACTGGAGCTGTTCCTATTCGGCCATCTTGCTCCGCCCCCTGTGTCCTCTTTTTTTTCACTGAGCAGTGGTTTGCAGTTCTCCTTGAAGGGGTCCTTTACATCCCTTGTAAGTTGGATTCCTAGGTATTTTATTCTCTTTGAAGAAATTGTGAATGGAAGTTCATTCCTGATTTGGCTCTCTGTTTGTCTGTTACTGATGTATAAGAATGCTTGTGATTTTTGCACATTAATTTTGTATCCTGAGACTTTGCTGAAGTTGCTTATCAGCTTAAGGAGATTTTGGGCTGAGACAATGGGGTTTTCTAAATATACAATCATGTCACCTGCAAACAAGGACAATTTGACTTCTTCTTTTCCTAACTGAATACCCTCTATTTCTTTCTCTTGCCTGATTGCCCTAGCCAGAACTTCCAACACTACATTGAATAGGAATGGTGAGAGAGGGCATCCCTGTCTTGTGCCAGTTTTTAAATGGAATTTTTCCAGTTTTTGCCCATTCAGTATGATATTGGCTGTGGGTTTGTCATAAATAGCTCTTATTATTTTGAGGTACGTTCCATCAATACCGAATTTATTGAGCGTTTTTAGCACGAAGTGCTGTTGAATTTTTCAAAGGCCTTTTCTGCATCTTTTGAGATAATCATGTGGTTCTTGTCTTTGGTTCTGTTTATATGCTGGATTACGTTTATTGATTTGCGAATGCTGAACCAGCCTTGCATCCCCGGGATGAAGCCCACTTAATCACGGTGGATAAGCTTTTTGATGTGCTGCTGAATCCGGTTTTCCAAACTTTGAGAGTTTTACTTTATATCCCTGCTGTTATTTCCAAGTACTGGTTTGTATGCCTTTGAATGCATGAATAATGATTGAGTAAGAAATTGTCCTTATTTGCTACAGTTTACTCCCTAAAAATTAATACTGAGTTAATGATGAAAGATTTTAAGAGACTACCCCTCTCATTTCTGGTCATTTTATGTAATGCTAGGGATTGTGGGTCTTCTCTGTTCATATTCCTTATTGTTATGATCCATTGATGATGTAAAGTATACTGTATCTATTCTTTGAACTGTGGCAAACGTGTTTGTAGTATGACAAAATGGACTTTCATGACAGTGTCCAGTTTTATCCCAGAGAAAAACTTAAAGGTTTGACTTCATTTTTCAGGTATCAGATGAACAGTTTAATTTAGGGTGCATATGAAACTTAATTTATTAAGGATAATTGTTACGTCTCTGTGCAGGTGTAACCTGAAAGTCCCCTAAGTGAACAACATTTATTTTGATGCTTCATATATTCCAGATGTTTGTGTGTGTTTATTCACACACATATGGTGCGTTTGTCTATGGGTGTGTATATCTGTGTGTGTATAAATGTTTATAATTATATTTTTTCAATGTACATGTAGATATGTGTGATATCAACTAAGTTAATGCCCAGTATTTTCTGTTTTTAATAGGATCATGAAAACGGTTGTTATCCTCTCTAATTGCTAGAAACAAAATTCCTTGTAGATATATTAGACCTACGAGTTATCTGATTGCATATGCAAATAATTTTTATTTCGTAGGTTCAGCAGAAGTATAAAAATCTTCAATTCTTAAGGCAATATTTATTTTTATTTCAGGAAGATTTTTGATGTGGATTTCACAGTTTATTTTCTAAATATAACTAACTTTATGATAGCATTTTGTAGTCCTAATGGAAATTTAAAATGTCACTGAATATTTAATGAAAGTTGTAATAATGATATCTGCATGTTTTCCTCTTTAGCAAATCAAATTATTTTTGTATTACCTCTCACTGTTGGCTAATCCTGGGTGCCCAATTTCTACTGGTGTTTACTTTCATAATTTGTAATTTATATATATATTTTGAGATGGAGTCTCATTCTGTCACTCAGGCTGAAGTGCAGTGGTACGATCTTGGCTCACTGCAACCCCTGCCTCCCAGGTTCACGGGATTCTCCTGCCTCAGCCTCCTGAGTAGCAGGGATTACAGGTGCACACCACCATACCCAGTTAATTTTTTGTGTATTTTTAGTAGAGACCGGGTTTCACTATGTTGGCCAGACTGGTCTCGAACTCATGACCTCGTGAACCGCCCGCCTCGGCCTCCCAAAGTGCTGGGATTACAGGCATGAGCCACCGCGCCTGGCCTGTAATTTATATTTCTAAGAGGTTTTAAGTCATTTAAAAAGTACTCAATGAACGTCTTTTATGTACCAGGCTTGGTGATAAGCAGCATATGGGTTTTGGAATTTGTTTGAATTCTGATTCCACCACTTTCTAGAAGAGTGTCTGTAGAAGAATTTCTTATTCACTCTGAGTTTCAATTTCCTCACCTTAGAATTTGGATAACAAAGTAGTACCCATTCTTCAGGTTGTAATGGATTTAACACATGCAAACCACTTTCACTTCTCCACATTTTTTCTGGAATGCGGTTTAGAATGCCATCCTAAAACTGTTGAGTTTTTGTTCAAGTGTAGTCTAGTCCAACTTTCTGTGCTTGAGTTAAATCTTAGCATTTACCAAAGTTCAAGTATCCGATTTCACATGTGTCATCTTCTCTTTGGCTCACATATCACAGCACATCCTTCCCCCTACCAACCACCACTAAATCCCATTTTCTTCTTCCATCCTTCAAGCTGATGATCTCAAATATTTCTTTATTCTGTACAGAAAAAAAAAATTTGTTTCACTTTACCTCATCTTGACCTAATAATGTCATTTGTACGTATCCATTTTCACATTCTTCCTGCTTGTACTTCTCTTTAATCTGTATGCTTTTCTTCACCTTCTCTTGAGCCCTAAGAGACCATCCTCCTACATTTATCTCCTGACCCTTCATTCAGATTCTTTATATTTTTTCTCATTCCTTTCTTTCTAACATGCTTTCATACAAGCAAGTACTTACCTATGTTTCAAAGATTGTGTGTTTCATTTTATCACCCTTATTAATTACCTTTTCACTATTTCTCATGTTAATTGCCAAGCATTGTTGAATGAAGTATCTGTACATGACACTTTTATTATTTTGCTATTGACTACACCTTAATCAATCTAGTTTCCTTCTCCTATTTTTCATAGATATGGAATTTTTCTAGCCAAAGCTAATGTTTGGGTCTTTAATCCTTTTTTTTTTCTTTTTCCTCAATTAAATGTTTGAATAGGTAGTGGAGACACATAGTCCAAAAATCAACACTTTACACAAATGAATATGTAGAGTTCTTGCTTTCCATTTCTGTTCTCATCCATCGTGTTTTAGCACCTTCACACCCAACATGGGACATTACTTTTCGTAGTTTTTTTGTGTATGTCATTTCAATATTTTTTAATGCCAATACAAGTAAACTTACTCCCATTTTACAGAAAAGATAACATAATATATAAATTGCTCTGTAGTTTGTATTTTTCACTTATGATGCCCTCAAGGTCATTGCAGTCCATAGGGATCTTCCTTATCATTTCTTAATATCAGGACTATATTCTATTGTGTGGGTGAACTATGGCTAATTTTACCCATCTACCATGGATAGATACTGACTGGTTTTCAGTCTTTGGCTATTGCAAGCAACCCTGAAGAAAATAACTTTGCACACATGTTTTCTGATGTGTGTCTTATGTGCATGATCAGTGGGATAAATTCCAAGAAACAGACACACACATTTGAAATTTTGATTTATATACCAAAGTCTCCCCCATAGGTGTATCATTTTACATGTTCCACCGGATTTATATGAAAGTAACTATTTTCCCATTTTTTTGTGGAATAAATGTGTTATAATTTTATGGCAGGTAATATCTCAGTGCAGTTTTACTTCATAATTCTGTTCTTATATGATTGAACATATTTCCTTATTTAAGAGTTGGCCATTGATAGGAGAAAAGGTATGTAAATGAAACTAATAAATTGTTTTCCAAAGTGTTTGTAGCATTTTTCACTCTCATGAGCAGTTTTTTTTTTTAATTTATTTATTTTTTATTTATTTATTTTTTTATTTTTTATTATACTTTAAGTTCTAGGGTACATGTGCATAACGTGCAGGTTACATATGTATACATGTGCCATGTTGGTGTGCTGCACCCATCAGCTCGTCAGCACCCATCAATTCATCATTTATATCAGGTATAACTCTCCAATGCAATCCCTCCCCCCTCCCCCCTCCCCATGATAGGCCCCAGTGTGTGATGTTCCCCTTCCCGAGACCAAGTGAGCTCATTGTTCATTTCCCACCTATGAGTGAGAACATGCGGTGTTTGGTTTTCTCTTCTTGTGATAATTTGCTAAGAATGATGGTTTCCAGCTGCATCCATGTCTCTACAAAGGACGCAAACTCATCCTTTTTTATGGCTGCATAGTATTCCATGGTGTATATGTGCCACATTTTCTTAATCCAGTCTGTCACTGATGGACATTTGGGTTGATTCCAAGTCTTTGCTATTGTGAATAGTGCCG
>NW_022321967.1:0-14579 GCF_002776525.5 Piliocolobus tephrosceles | reverse complement strand
CGGCACTATTCACAATAGCAAAGACTTGGAATCAACCCAAATGTCCATCAGTGACAGACTGGATTAAGAAAATGTGGCACATATACACCATGGAATACTATGCAGCCATAAAAAAGGATGAGTTTGCGTCCTTTGTAGAGACATGGATGCAGCTGGAAACCATCATTCTTAGCAAATTATCACAAGAAGAGAAAACCAAACACCGCATGTTCTCACTCATAGGTGGGAAATGAACAATGAGCTCACTTGGTCTCGGGAAGGGGAACATCACACACTGGGGCCTATCATGGGGAGGGGGGAGGGGGGAGGGATTGCATTGGAGAGTTATACCTGATATAAATGATGAATTGATGGGTGCTGACGAGCTGATGGGTGCAGCACACCAACATGGCACATGTATACATATGTAACCTGCACGTTATGCACATGTACCCTAGAACTTAAAGTATAATAAAAAATAAAAAAATAAATAAATAAAAAATAAATAAATTAAAAAAAAAAACTGCTCATGAGAGTGAAAAATGCTACAAACACTTTGGAAAACAATTTATTAGTTTCATTTACATACCTTTTCTCCTATCAATGGCCAACTCTTAAATAAGGAAATATGTTCAATCATATAAGAACAGAATTATGAAGTAAAACTGCACTGAGATATTACCTGCCATAAAATTATAACACATTTATTCCACAAAAAAATGGGAAAATAGTTACTTTCATATAAATCCGGTGGAACATGTAAAATGATACACCTATGGGGGAGACTTTGGTATATAAATCAAAATTTCAAATGTGTGTGTCTGTTTCTTGGAATTTATCCCACTGATCATGCACATAAGACACACATCAGAAAACATGTGTGCAAAGTTATTTTCTTCAGGGTTGCTTGCAATAGCCAAAGACTGAAAACCAGTCAGTATCTATCCATGGTAGATGGGTAAAATTAGCCATAGTTCACCCACACAATAGAATATAGTCCTGATATTAAGAAATGATAAGGAAGATCCCTATGGACTGCAATGACCTTGAGGGCATCATAAGTGAAAAATACAAACTACAGAGCAATTTATATATTATGTTATCTTTTCTGTAAAATGGGAGTAAGTTTACTTGTATTGGCATTAAAAAATATTGAAATGACATACACAAAAAAACTACGAAAAGTAATGTCCCATGTTGGGTGTGAAGGTGCTAAAACACGATGGATGAGAACAGAAATGGAAAGCAAGAACTCTACATATTCATTTGTGTAAAGTGTTGATTTTTGGACTATGTGTCTCCACTACCTATTCAAACATTTAATTGAGGAAAAAGAAAAAAAAAAGGATTAAAGACCCAAACATTAGCTTTGGCTAGAAAAATTCCATATCTATGAAAAATAGGAGAAGGAAACTAGATTGATTAAGGTGTAGTCAATAGCAAAATAATAAAAGTGTCATGTACAGATACTTCATTCAACAATGCTTGGCAATTAACATGAGAAATAGTGAAAAGGTAATTAATAAGGGTGATAAAATGAAACACACAATCTTTGAAACATAGGTAAGTACTTGCTTGTATGAAAGCATGTTAGAAAGAAAGGAATGAGAAAAAATATAAAGAATCTGAATGAAGGGTCAGGAGATAAATGTAGGAGGATGGTCTCTTAGGGCTCAAGAGAAGGTGAAGAAAAGCATACAGATTAAAGAGAAGTACAAGCAGGAAGAATGTGAAAATGGATACGTACAAATGACATTATTAGGTCAAGATGAGGTAAAGTGAAACAAATTTTTTTTTTCTGTACAGAATAAAGAAATATTTGAGATCATCAGCTTGAAGGATGGAAGAAGAAAATGGGATTTAGTGGTGGTTGGTAGGGGGAAGGATGTGCTGTGATATGTGAGCCAAAGAGAAGATGACACATGTGAAATCGGATACTTGAACTTTGGTAAATGCTAAGATTTAACTCAAGCACAGAAAGTTGGACTAGACTACACTTGAACAAAAACTCAACAGTTTTAGGATGGCATTCTAAACCGCATTCCAGAAAAAATGTGGAGAAGTGAAAGTGGTTTGCATGTGTTAAATCCATTACAACCTGAAGAATGGGTACTACTTTGTTATCCAAATTCTAAGGTGAGGAAATTGAAACTCAGAGTGAATAAGAAATTCTTCTACAGACACTCTTCTAGAAAGTGGTGGAATCAGAATTCAAACAAATTCCAAAACCCATATGCTGCTTATCACCAAGCCTGGTACATAAAAGACGTTCATTGAGTACTTTTTAAATGACTTAAAACCTCTTAGAAATATAAATTACAGGCCAGGCGCGGTGGCTCATGCCTGTAATCCCAGCACTTTGGGAGGCCGAGGCGGGCGGTTCACGAGGTCATGAGTTCGAGACCAGTCTGGCCAACATAGTGAAACCCGGTCTCTACTAAAAATACACAAAAAATTAACTGGGTATGGTGGTGTGCACCTGTAATCCCTGCTACTCAGGAGGCTGAGGCAGGAGAATCCCGTGAACCTGGGAGGCAGGGGTTGCAGTGAGCCAAGATCGTACCACTGCACTTCAGCCTGAGTGACAGAATGAGACTCCATCTCAAAATATATATATAAATTACAAATTATGAAAGTAAACACCAGTAGAAATTGGGCACCCAGGATTAGCCAACAGTGAGAGGTAATACAAAAATAATTTGATTTGCTAAAGAGGAAAACATGCAGATATCATTATTACAACTTTCATTAAATATTCAGTGACATTTTAAATTTCCATTAGGACTACAAAATGCTATCATAAAGTTAGTTATATTTAGAAAATAAACTGTGAAATCCACATCAAAAATCTTCCTGAAATAAAAATAAATATTGCCTTAAGAATTGAAGATTTTTATACTTCTGCTGAACCTACGAAATAAAAATTATTTGCATATGCAATCAGATAACTCGTAGGTCTAATATATCTACAAGGAATTTTGTTTCTAGCAATTAGAGAGGATAACAACCGTTTTCATGATCCTATTAAAAACAGAAAATACTGGGCATTAACTTAGTTGATATCACACATATCTACATGTACATTGAAAAAATATAATTATAAACATTTATACACACACAGATATACACACCCATAGACAAACGCACCATATGTGTGTGAATAAACACACACAAACATCTGGAATATATGAAGCATCAAAATAAATGTTGTTCACTTAGGGGACTTTCAGGTTACACCTGCACAGAGACGTAACAATTATCCTTAATAAATTAAGTTTCATATGCACCCTAAATTAAACTGTTCATCTGATACCTGAAAAATGAAGTCAAACCTTTAAGTTTTTCTCTGGGATAAAACTGGACACTGTCATGAAAGTCCATTTTGTCATACTACAAACACGTTTGCCACAGTTCAAAGAATAGATACAGTATACTTTACATCATCAATGGATCATAACAATAAGGAATATGAACAGAGAAGACCCACAATCCCTAGCATTACATAAAATGACCAGAAATGAGAGGGGTAGTCTCTTAAAATCTTTCATCATTAACTCAGTATTAATTTTTAGGGAGTAAACTGTAGCAAATAAGGACAATTTCTTACTCAATCATTATTCATGCATTCAAAGGCATACAAACCAGTACTTGGAAATAACAGCAGGGATATAAAGTAAAACTCTCAAAGTTTGGAAAACCGGATTCAGCAGCACATCAAAAAGCTTATCCACCGTGATTAAGTGGGCTTCATCCCGGGGATGCAAGGCTGGTTCAGCATTCGCAAATCAATAAACGTAATCCAGCATATAAACAGAACCAAAGACAAGAACCACATGATTATCTCAAAAGATGCAGAAAAGGCCTTTGAAAAATTCAACAGCACTTCGTGCTAAAAACGCTCAATAAATTCGGTATTGATGGAACGTACCTCAAAATAATAAGAGCTATTTATGACAAACCCACAGCCAATATCATACTGAATGGGCAAAAACTGGAAAAATTCCATTTAAAAACTGGCACAAGACAGGGATGCCCTCTCTCACCATTCCTATTCAATGTAGTGTTGGAAGTTCTGGCTAGGGCAATCAGGCAAGAGAAAGAAATAGAGGGTATTCAGTTAGGAAAAGAAGAAGTCAAATTGTCCTTGTTTGCAGGTGACATGATTGTATATTTAGAAAACCCCATTGTCTCAGCCCAAAATCTCCTTAAGCTGATAAGCAACTTCAGCAAAGTCTCAGGATACAAAATTAATGTGCAAAAATCACAAGCATTCTTATACATCAGTAACAGACAAACAGAGAGCCAAATCAGGAATGAACTTCCATTCACAATTTCTTCAAAGAGAATAAAATACCTAGGAATCCAACTTACAAGGGATGTAAAGGACCCCTTCAAGGAGAACTGCAAACCACTGCTCAGTGAAAAAAAAGAGGACACAGGGGGCGGAGCAAGATGGCCGAATAGGAACAGCTCCAGTCTCCAACTCCAGGCGCCAGCGACACAGAAGACCAGTGATTTCTGCATTTTCAACTGAGGTACTGGGACATCTCACTGGGGAGTGCTGGACAATCAGTGCTGGTCAGCTGCTGCAGCCTGACCAGCGAGAGCTGAAGCAGGGCGAGGCATTGCCTCACCTGGGAAGCGCAAGGGTGAAGGGAATCCCTTTTCCTAGCCAGGCGAACTGAGACACAAGACACCTGGAAAATTGGGTAATTCCCACCCCATTACTGCGCTTTAAGCAAACGGGCACACCAGGAGACTATACCCACACCTGGCCGGGAGGGTCCCGCGGCCTTGGAGCCTCCCTCATTGATAGCACAGCAGTCTGTGTTCTAACTGCAAGGCAGCAGTGAGGCTGGGGGAGGGGTGCCCACCATTGCTGAGGCTTAAGTAGGTAAACAAAGCCCCTGGGAAGCTGGAATGGGGTGGAGCTCACAGCAGCTCAAGGAAACCTGCCTGTCTCTGTAGACTCCACCTCTGGGGACAGGGTACAGCTAAAAAAAAAAAAAAACAGGGGAAGCAGCAGCGGCCTGTGCAGACCCGAACGACTCTGTCAGACAGCTTTGAAGAGAGCAGTGGATCTCCCAACACGGAGGTTGAGATCTGAGACTGGACAGACTGCCTGCTCAAGTGGGTCCCTGACCCCTGAGTAGCCTAACTGGGAGACATCCCCCACCAGGGGCAGTCTGACACCCCACACCTCACAGGGTGGAGTACACCCTTGAGAGGAAGCTTCCAAAGTAAGAATCAGACAGGTGCACTCGCTGTTCAGCAATATTCTATCTTCTGCAACCTCTGCTGCTGATACCCAGGCAAACAGGGTCTGGAGTGGACCTCAAGCAATCTCCAACAGACCTACATCTGAGGGTCCTGACGATTAGAAGGAAAACTATCAAACAGGAAGAACACCTATACCAAAAGCCCATCAGTACATCACCGTCATCAAAGACCAGAGGCAGATAAAACCACAAAGATGGGGAAGAAGCAGGGCAGAAAAGCTGGAAATTCAAAAAATAAGAGCACATCTCCCCCTGCAAAGGAGCGCAGCCCATCGCCAGCAAAAGATCAAAGCTTGTCAGCAAATGACTTTGACGAGATGAGAGAAGAAGGCTTCAGTCCATCAAACTTCTCAGAGCTAAAGGAGGAATTATGTACCCAGCACAAAGAAACTAAAAATCTTGAAAAAAGAGTGGAAGAATTGACAGCTAGACTAATTAATGCAGAGAAGGTCATAAACGAACTGACAGACATGAAAACCATGACACAAGAAATACGGGACAAATGCACAAGCTTCAGTAACTGACTCGATCAACTGGAAGAAAGAGTATCAGTGATTGAGGATCAAATGAATGAAATGAAGCGAGAAGAGAAACCAAAAGAAAAAAGAAGAAAAAGAAATGAACAAAGCCTGCAAGAAGTATGGGATTATGTAAAAAGACCAAATCTACGTCTGATTGGGGTGCCTCAAAGTGAGGGGGAGATTGGAACCAAGTTGGAAAACACTCTTCAGGATACCATTCAGGAGAACTTCCCCAACCTAGTAGGGCAGGCCAACATTCAAATTCAGGAAATACAGAGAGCACCACAAAGATACTCCTCGAGAAGAGCAACTCCAAGACACATAATTGTCAGATTCACCGAAGTTGAAATGAAGGAAAAAATCTTAAGGGCAGCCAGAGAGAAAGGTCGGGTTACCCACAAAGGGAAGCCCATCAGACTAACAGCAGACTCTCAGCAGAAACTTAACAAGCCAGAAGAGAGTGGGGGCCAATATTCAACATTCTTAAAGAAAGGAATTTTAAACCCAGAATTTCATATCCAGCCAAACTATGTTTCATCAGTGAAGGAGAAATAAAATCCTTTACAGATAAGCAAATGTTTAGGGATTTTGTCACCACCAGGCCTGCCTTACAAGAGACCCTGAAGGAAGCGCTAAACATGGAAAGGAACAACTGGTACCAGCCATTGCAAAAACATACCAAAATGTAAAGACCATCGAGGCTAGGAAGAAACTGCATCAACTAATGAGCAAAATAACCAGTTAATATCATAATGGCAGGATCAAGTTCACACATAACAATATTAACTTTAAATGTCAATGGACTAAATGCTCCAATTAAAAGACACAGACTGGCAAACTGGATAAAGAGTCAAGACCCATCAGTCTGCTGTATTCAGGAGAACCATCTCACATGCAGCGACACACATAAGCTCAAAATAAAGGGATGGAGGGAGATCTACCAAGCAAATGGAGAACAAAAAAAAAGCAGGGGTTGCAATCCTAGTCTCTGATAAAATAGACTTTAAACCATCAAAGATCAAAAGAGACAAAGAAGGCCATTACATAATGGTAAAGGGATCAATCCAACAGGAAGAGCTAACTATCCTAAATATACATGCACCCAATACAGGAGCACCCAGATTCATAAAGCTAGTCCTTAGAGACTTACAAAGAGACTTAGACTCCCATACAATAATAATGGGAGACTTCAACACTCCACTGTCAACATTAGACAGATCAACGAGACAGAAAGTTAACAAGGATATCCAGGAACTGAACTCATCTCTGCACCAAGCGGACCTAATAAACATCTATAGAATTCTCCACCCCAAATCAACAGAATATACATTCTTCTCAGCACCACATCGCACTTATTCCAAAATTGACCACATAGTTGGAAGTAAAGCACACCTTAGCAAATGTACAAAAACAGAAATTATAACAAACGGTCTCTCAGACCACGGGGCAATCAAACTAGAACTCAGGACTAAGAAATTCAATCAAAACCGCTCAACTACATGGAAACTGAACAACCTGCTCCTGAATGACTACTGGGTACATAACGAAATGAAAGCAGAAATAAAGATGTTCTTTGAAACCAATGAGAACAAAGATACAACATACCAGAATCTCTGGGACACATTTAAAGCAGTGTGTAGAGGGAAATTTATAGCACTAAATGCCCACAAGAGAAAGCAGGAAAGATCTAAAATTGACACTCTAATATCACAGTTAAAAGAACTAGAGAAGCAAGAGCAAACACACTCAAAAGCTAGCAGAAGGCAAGAAATAACTAAGATCAGAGGAGAACTGAAGGAGATAGAGACACAAAATCCCTCCAAAAAATCAGTGAATCCAGGAGTTGGTTTTTTGAAAACATCAACAAAATTGACAGACCGCTAGCAAGACTAATAAAGAAGAAAAGAGAGAAGAATCAAATAGATGCAACAAAAAATGATAAAGGGGATATTGCCACCGACCCCACAGAAATACAGACTACCATCAGAGAATACTAGAAACCCCTCTATGTAAATCAACTAGAAAATCTAGAAGAAATAGATAATTTCCTGGACACTTACACTCTTCCAAGACTAAACCAGGAAGAAGTTGAATCCCTGAATAGACCAATAGCAGGCTCTGAAATTGAGGCAATAATTAATAGCCTACTAACCAAAAAAAGTCCAGGACCAGATGGATTCACAGCTGAACTCTACCACAGGTACAAAGAGGAGCTGGTACCATTCCTTCTGAAACTATTCCAATCAATTGAAAAAGAGAGAATCCTCCCTAACTCATTTTATGAGGCCAACATCATCCTGATACCAAAGCCTGGCAGAGACACAAAAATAAAAGAGAATTTTAGACCAATATCCCTGATGAACATCGATGCAAAAATACTCAATGAAATACTGGCCAACAGGATTCAGCAGCACATCAAAAAGCTTATCCACCATGATTAAACGGGCTTCATCCCTGGGATGCAAGGCTGGTTCAACATTCGCATATCAATAAACATAATCCAGCATATAAACAAAACCAAAGACAAAAACCACATGATTATCTCAATAGATGCAGAAAAGGCTTTTGACAAAATTCAACAGCCCTTCATGCTAAAAACGCTCAATAAATTCGGTATTGATGGAACGTACCTCAAAATAATAAGAGCTATTTATGACAAACCCACAGCTAATATCATACTGAATGGGCAAAAACTGGAAAAATTCCCTTTGAAAACTGGCACAAGACAGGGATGCCCTCTCTCACCACTCCTATTTAACATAGTGTTGGAAGTTCTGGCTAGGGCAATCAGGCAAGAGAAATCAATATAGGGTATTCAGTTAGGAAAATTAGAAGTCAAATTGTCCTTGTTTGCAGGTGACATGATTGTATATTTAGAAAACCCCATCGTCTCAGCCCAAAATCTCCTTAAGCTGATATGCAACTTCAGCAAAGTCTCAGGATACAAAACTAATGTGCAAAAATCACAAGTATTCTTATACACCAGTAACAGACAAAGAGAGAGCCAAATCATGAATGAACTCCCATTCACAATTACTTCGAAGAGAATAAAATACCTGGGAATCCAACTTACAAGGGATGTAAAGGACCTCTTCAAGGAGAACTACAAACCACTGCTAAGTGAAATAAAAGAGGACACTAACAAATGGAAGAACATACCATGGTCATGGATAGGAAGAATCAATATCATGAAAATGGCCATACTGCCCAAGGTTATTTATAGATTCAATGCCATCCCCATCAAGCTACCAATGAGTTTCTTCACAGAATTGGAAAAAACTGCTTTAAAGTTCATATGGAACCAAAAAAGAGCCCTCATTGCCAAGATAATCCTAAGTGAAAAGAACAAAGCTGGAGGCATCATGCTACATGACTTCAAACTATACTACAAGGCTACAGTAACCAAACCAGCATGGTACTGGTACCAAAACAGAGATATAGACCAATGGAACAGAACAGAGTTCTCAGAAATAATACCAAACATCTACAGCCATCTGATCTTTGACAAACGTGACAAAAACAAGAAATGGGGAAAGGACTCCCTATTTAATAAATGGTGCTGGGACAATTGGCTAGCCATAAGTAGAAAGCTGAAACTGGATCCTTTCCTTACTCCTTATAGGAAAATTAATTCAAGATGGATTAGAGACTTAAATGTTAGACCTAATACCATAAAAACCCTGGAAGAAAACCTAGGTAGTATCATTGAGGACATAGGCATGGGCAAGGACTTCATGTCTAAAACACCAAAAGCAACGGCAGCAAAAGCCAAAATCGACAAATGGGATCTAATTAAACTAAAGAGCTACTGCACAGCAAAAGAAACTACCATCAGAGTGAACAGGCAACCTACAGAATGGGAGAAAATTTTTGCAATCTACTCATCTGACAAAGAGCTAATATCCAGAATCTACAAAGAACTCAAACAAATATACAAGAAAAAAAACAAACAACCCCATCAAAAAGTGGGCAAAGGATATGAACAGACATTTCTCAAAAGAAGACATTTATACAGCCAACAGACACATGAAAAAGTGCTCATCATCACTGGCCAACAGAGAAATGCAAATCAAAACCACAATGAGATACCATCTCACACCAGTTAGAATGGCAATCATTAAAAAGTCAGGAAGCAACAGGTGCTGGAGAGGATGTGGAGAAATAGGAACACTTTTACAGTGTTGGTGGGATTGTAAACTAGTTCAACCATTATGGAAAACAGTATGGCAATTCCTCAAGGATCTAGATCTAGATGTACCATATGACCCAGCCATCCCACTACTGGGTATATACCCAAAGGATTATAAATCATGCTGCTATAAAGACACATGCACACGTATGTTTATTGCGGCACTATTCACAATAGCAAAGACTTGGAATCAACACAAATGTCCATCTGTGACAGACTGGAGTAAGAAAATGTGGCACATATACACCATGGAATACTATGCAGCCATAAAAAAGGATGAGTTTGTGTCCTTTGTAGCGACATGGATGCGGCTGGAAACCATCATTCTTAGCAAACTATCACAAGAACAGAAAACCAAACACCGCATGTTCTCACTCATAGGTGGGAACTGAACAATGACATCACTTGGACTCGAGAAGGGGAACATCACACATCGGGGCCTATCATGGGGAGGGGTGAGGGGGGAGGGATTGCATTGGGAGTTATACCTGATATAAATGACGAATTGATGGGTGCCGAAGAGTTGATGGGTGCAGCACACCAACATGGCACAAGTATACATATGTAACAAACCTGCACGCTATGCACATGTACCCTAGAGCTTAAAGTATACTAAAGAAAAAAAAAAAAAAGAAACTAGCTTGACAAGTTATACTAAGTTGGGCAAAAGGAAGTAGCTTTTTATGTTTTATGTTTTTATTATACATAACTGAGTGTGACAGAAGGAAAGAAAGTTGAAAACCCTAACGTTTTGAACTGTGATTACAAACCCAATTTAAAAATTAAAAATTAATAAATAAAATTCTGAATTTAAAAAATAAACAAACAAATAAATAAATAAATAAAATAAAAGAGGACACAAAGAAATGGAAGAACATAAAGAACATACCATGTTCATTGATAGGAAGAATCAATATTGTGAAAATGGCCATGCTGCCCAAGGTTATTTATATATTCAATACCATCCCCATCAAGCTACCAATGAGTTTCTTCACAGAATTGGAAAAAACTGCTTTAAAGTTCATATGGAACCAAAAAAGAGCCCGCATTGCCAAGACAATCCTAAGTCAAAAGAACAAAGCTAGAGGCATCATGCTACATGACTTCAAACTATACTACAAGGCTACAGTAACCAAAACAGCATGGTACTGGTACTAAAACAGAGATATAGACCAATGGAAAACAACAGAGTCCTCAGAAACAATAACACACATCTACAGCCATCTGATCTTTGACAAACCTGACAAAAACAAGAAATGGGGAAAGGACTCCCTATTTAATAAATGGTGCTGGGAAAACTAGCTAGCCATAGTAGAAAGCTGAAACTGGATCCTTTCCTAACTCCTTATACGAAAATTAATTCAAGATGGATTAGAGGCTGAAATGTTAGACCTAGTATCATAAAAACCCTAGAAGAAAACCTAGGTAGTACCATTCAGGACATAGGCATGGGCAAGGACTTCATGTCTAAAACACCAAAAGCAACGGCAGCAAAAGCCAAAATCGACAAATGGGATCTAGTTAAACTAAAGAGCTTCTGCACAGCAAAAGAAACTACCATCAGAGTGAACAGGCAACCTACAGAATGGGAGAAAATTTTTGCAATCTACTCATCTGACAAAGGGCTAATATCCAGAATCTACAAAGAACTCAAACAAATATACAAGAAAAAAACAAACAACCCCATCAAAAAGTGGGGAAAGGATATGAACAGACATTTCTCAAAAGAAGACATTCATACAGCCAACAGACACATGAAAAAATGCTCAGCATCACTCACCATCAGAGAAATGCAAATCAAAACCACAATGAGATACCATCTTACACCAGTTAGAATGACAATCATTTAAAAGTCAGGAAATAACAGTGCTGGAGAGGATGTGGAGAAATAGGAACACTTTTACACTGTTGGTGGGATTGTAAACTAGTTCAACCATTATGGAAAACAGTATGGCAATTCCTCAAGGATCTAGAACTAGATGTACCATATGACCCAGCCATCCCATTACTGGGTATATACCCAAAGGATTATAAATCATGCTGCTATAAAGACACATGCACACGTATGTTTATTGCGGCACTATTCACAATAGCAAAGACTTGGAATCAACCCAAATGTCCATCAGTGACAGATTGGATTAAGAAAATGTGGCACATATTCACCATGGAATACTATGCAACCATAAAAACGGATGAGTTTGTGTCCTTTGTAGGGACATGGATGCAGCTGGAAACCATCATTCTTAGCAAACTATCACAAGAACAGAAAACCAAACACCGCATGTTCTCACTCTTAGGTGGGAACTGAACAATGAGATCACTTGGACTCGGGAAGGGAAACATCACACACCCGGGCATATCACGGGGAGTAGGGAGGGGGGAGGGGTGAGGGATTGCTTTGGGAGTTATGCCTGATGTAAATGACGAGTTGATGAGTGCTGACGTGTTGATGGGTGCAGCACACCAACATGGCACAAGTATACATATGTAACAAACCTGCACGTTATGCACATGTACCCTAGAACTTAAAGTATAATAATAATAATAGTTTAAAAAAAATTCTCAAAGTTCAGTAGACACCCTCGGAATAGGATGGAAAACTAGAAGGAATCAGAATTTACTGAAAAGATTTCTCCCACAATATGTCACAGTGAGAAGAGAATAAACCAAAACATAAAGAAAAGACTAGAAATATTCAAAATTCCATTTTCATTTTATGCAAGTTAACACATAGCTTTTCCAAGATTTTCAGTGTAGAGTCCACTTCAGATTTAATTTTTCTTTTTAGGAGTCACAGTTCTGTAGATAAACATTCGTTATCTAAAAATAAGAGACTAGATGTTCATAAAAGTTCATTAGAAGAAAAACAAACTTGAAGATGAAATTAAGCTTTGCTTAAGGACACAACATTCGAGAATACAGAGATAAATTGTTTCATAAGAATCAGAATAAGCTACTAGGTATTTTTGCCAATGTTTACTTTATCTTTGAGATATTTTGAAATTAAAGATTTGTCCTTAAAGTGTTTTAATGGTTTGATTTAATAACAAGTAATAATTGAATCTAAATAGTCAAAACTGTCTTTGATGAAGCAACTTAAGCGTGTGACTATAAAGGACAGAATTATAAACTCTTTGTATTTTAGTGAATTATGATCAGATCCTTCGATATAGAAATCTTGTTGCTATTATGTCACTTTGTCAATACAAGTATAATATTGCTTCTAGATTATTTCTACTATGCCTAATATCATAAATTACACTAAAGTTTTTCTCCTTAATTGATAATGATGCATATTAAAATATGCTTCAAACTTCAATTAACAGAAGGATATTTGTAATGGATTTTGTCTCAAGTAATTAATGGACACAATATTAAAGTAAAATTGTATTTTTGTGAATTAAACTTGCTTTTTAGTTCAAGATATATAAGATAATATCACAAAATATGAGACCTGGACTATTACTTCATACTTCTACGACTTTTCTATTTCAACTTTGCATTTTGTTCTATAAATTCTCAGCAGTATGTATTTTCAAGTATCTTCATAAGCAATTATTTCAGTACATTTACATGGCAACCTATTTACATGGAATATATTCATTGGCATTTGAATATATTGTTGAAATCATAGTATTCTGAAACTTTAGCTTTACTGCTAACATTGATTTTTGATGAACTTCAAAACTGTTTAGTTTTCTAATGACAATAACTCTCTTATGAACAAGATCTTTATCCAGGGTGCACTATAGTGTACTTTGTATCTTAAAAAAATGCATCCTTTACAAAGTGGAATTAACTATCCAGGTGGACTGTTGGACCACATCGGTGTACATTACTGTGGGAGGAAGGAGAATTTTGATCATTGAAACTGGACTAATTCCCCTATGTTTATATAAAACTAGAAAAATGCAGGATCTCAGTGTTTATTACGGTAAATGAAAAACACTCAAGCAGTCAAGCTTCAGGGAATTCAATTTATCTATACACTTCAAAGGCTAAATCAACTATGATGAGTTCTAAAACTACGGAGCAAAAAGTGACAAAATATTATTATAATAAATGCTTCTTATGATATATTTTAAAAGATCCACTGCTAGAAAAAAATATTCTAAGCTTTAAATGATGTTCCAGTAATTTATTGATCTGGTTATATAAAGATTTGCTTTGGAACTAAAGTGTGAAGTGTATATTGCCAATCCATATCTATATGATAGTTATTCACTAATAAGTAAAACAAAACAAAACTATCCTATACCTAATTATGTGAAATGGAAAATGTGCAAAGAGAAACCAGAGGTTAAAGAACCCAGAGAAATGCAAATCAAAACCACAATGAGATACCATCTCACACCAGTTAGAATGGCAATCATTAAAAAATCAGGAAACAACAGGTGTTGGAGAGGATGTGGAGAAATAGGAACACTTTTACACTGTTGGTGGGATTGTAAACTAGTTCAACCATTATGGAAAACAGTATGGCAATTCCTCAAGGATCTAGAACTAGATGTACCATATGACCCAGCCATCCCACTACTGGATATATACCCAAAGGATTATAAACTATGCTACTACAAAGACACATGCACACGTATGTTTATTGCGGCACTA
>NW_022321966.1:1256-9850 GCF_002776525.5 Piliocolobus tephrosceles | reverse complement strand
TAAACATACGTGTGCATGTGTCTTTGTAGTAGCATAATTTATAATCCTTTGGGTATATACCCAGTAGTGGGATGGCTGGGTCATATGGTACATCTAGTTCTAGATCCTTGAGGAATTGCCATACTGTTTTCCATAATGGTTGAACTAGTTTACAATCCCACCAACAGTGTAAAAGTGTTCCTATTTCTCCACATCCTCTCCAACACCTGTTGTTTCCTGATTTTTTAATGATTGCCATTCTAACTGGTGTGAGATGGTATCTCATTGTGGTTTTGATTTGCATTTCTCTGATGGCGAGTGATGATGAGCATTTTTTCATGTGTCTGTTGGCTGTATGAATGTCTTCTTTTGAGAAATGTCTGTTCATATCCTTTCCCCACTTTTTGATGGGGTTGTTTGTTTTTTTCTTGTATATTTGATTGAGTTCTTTGTAGATTCTGGAAATTAGCCCTTTGTCAGATGAGTAGATTGCAAAAATTTTCTCCCATTCTGTAGGTTGCCTGTTCACTCTGATGGTAGTTTCTTTTGCTGTGCAGAAGCTCTTTAGTTTAATTAGATCCCATTTGTCAATTTTGGCTTTTGCTGCCGTTGCTTTTGGTGTTTTAGACATGAAGTCCTTGCCCATGCCTATGTCCTGAATGGTACTACCTAGATTTTCTTCTAGGGTTTTTATGGTATTAGGTCTAACATTTAAGTCTCTAATCCATCTTGAATTAATCTTCGTATAAGGAGTAAGGAAAGGATCCAGTTTCAGCTTTCTACTTATGGCTAGCCAATTTTCCCAGCACCATTTATTAAATAGGGAATCCTTTCCCCATTTCTTGTTTTTCTCAGGTTTGTCAAATATCAGATGGTTGTAGATGTGTGGCATTATTTCTGAAGGCTCCGTTCTGTTCCATTGGTCTATATCTCTGTTTTGGTACCAGTACCATGCTGTTTTGGTTACTGTAGCCTTGTAGTATAGTTTGAAGTCAGGTAGCGTGACGCCTCCGGCTTTGTCCTTTTGACTTAGGATTGTCTTGGCAATACGGGCTCTTTTTTGGTTCCATATGTTTTTTCTAATTAAGATTTGTGACAGCTTTATTACTTGCAGTTTGAGGCATTTCAAACTCAACTTTATAAGGGTGACAAGATGACTTAAATAGCCTCTGTGGAAAAAGGTTAATAAAACCATATGTAAGGGGCAGGGGAAGTTGAAGGTAAATTAAACTGTATTCAAGAGTATTGTATTGGCGGGGTGGAGGGGAGTGCAGACTGCCCTCTATTTTCACTAAGGATAGAACTTAAGAAAATTAGCTTCATCTGTAATAGAAGGAATTTAGCCTCGATATTACAAAGAAACATTTTCAGCATGAGGGTTGCTGAAAAAATTGCTACCATGGGAGTTCTTGGTATTTATTTTCTCACAAATGTATGTTTTCAATGAAAGTGTAAACATGTAATAATTTGGGAGAATTACCGAGATATGACTTTTCCCTAAAGTACAAGGGAATAATAGAGAAACTTTGCTGGTTCTTTCATTCCTTTATTTTTCTGTTCACTTTGAGATATAAGCATTAGTTTCAAATGAAAAAAAAAAAAAAAAAAAAGATCAAAGAGAGGTGCTAGAAACGCTAAGGACACTGCACTGTGGTGTGTGGAGCATGCCCTCTTGGTCAAGTGCTGGGCCTGAGGCTGTCTGTATGTTCTTAAGAGCAGCTTTGCATGCCGCAGATCATAAAGGAAGGCAAAATCAAATTCAGAAATTCAGATTGGTTAAAAGAAGAACTTGTTTTATTATGATCTTTTAATATATGCACTTGTAATAGAAAACTGTCAAAATCTACATTTTTTCTGCCTACAATTTTTAATTTTTTAAATAAATAATATAATTTTCAGGCTGTTATATATTAATAACAAATAACAAGAATCACTCCAGAAATCTCAATTTTTCAATTTTTTTTTTAAATGAAGGAATGGATAGTCTCTTTTCAACTTTCAAGACAATTTTATTTTTAATCTGGGTATCAGTGTTTTATATTTATTCAACAAGTTAATAAGCACTTCTTTGCTAATTATTTTATTTTTCTTCATATGATTTTTAAATTTTTCTACAGATATTATCAGTGACCAACTTTTAACTTTAAGTAAGTTAGCATTATTTATCTTTTGTGGGAAGCTATAGAAAATATCGGTGGTGACAGCCATGCAGATACCTTTGGTAACTGGGATTGGGTGTGAGGGTACATGGCTAATGAGACTGTGGAGGTCGGTTTAAGTACCATATAATTCATCTGGATATATTCTTGGTTAGTCTTCTCTTCCTTCAACCTAATTACACTCCTCAACTTCAGAATTATTGCTTGAAAGGTTAATGTATTAATCAGATTATACTTCATACTAGTGTTATAAGTGGATTGCATGCCACAATTGCAGTATTGGAGTAGTCTGGGTTGTCTTTGTATTTAATTTTACCAGTGAATTTTAAACCTTCTGGTGCATCCCTTTTGTACATTTTTTTTTTTATTCTTTCAGATTGAAGAATTCCCTTTAGCATTTCTTGTAAGTTGGATCTGTTGATGGTGAATTCCCTTTCCTTCCTAGTTGAAAGATAGCTTTGGTGGATAAAGCATTTTTGAATGGCAAATTCTTTTTTCTTTCAGCACTTTGAAAATGTCATTCCATTCCCTTTTGCCATTTGTTGAGAAGTGTGGTGCATGGTGTACACCGAGAAGTCTGTTGCCAGATGAATTGGAGTTCCTTCATAGGTCATTTTCTTCTTTTCTCTTGCTGCTTCTAGGATCTGCTCTTGGTTCTTGCGCTTTGAGAGTTTGATAATTATATGCCTTGGCGTAGTCTTATTTGGGTCAAATCTGTTTGGTGTTCTCTAACCTTCCTGTACTTAGTATCTTTTTCAAGTTTTGGAAAGTTTTCTGTTATTATTTACATAAATAAGCTTTCTACCCTTGCTCGTCTTCAACTGTCTCAAACACCAATAATTCTTGTATGTATGGTCTCTTCAGGTAATTATAAATGATCTTTATTCTTTTTCATTTTTTTCTCTATTGATTGTGTAATTTCAAATAGACTATCTTTAGATCATGGATATTTTCCTCTGCTTAATATATTCTGCTTTTGAGAGTCTCTAATGAATTTTTCATTTCAACAAATGTATTTCTTAGTTTTAAAATTTTCTGTTTGTTTTTATTATTTCAATTTCTTTGTTGAATTTCTCTAATAAATTTTTAAATTGTTTTTGCATGTTGTATTGGAGATCACTGTTTCCTTTAAATTGCTATTTTGAATTATTGGTCAAGGTGCTCACATTTTGCTGACTCATTTTAGTCAACCACTGGTTCCTCACTTTGTTTGGGAATGTCATGGTTTCCTGTTTGCTCTTGTTTCTTGTGAATGTCATCTGCCTTTGTATTGAATAATTACTTTTGTATTGCAGTTTTCTCTGTCTGGCTTTTTAAAAATGTTTATGTTTGCTGAGAGATTCTTCATAATTTACCTACTTGATTTCTTGTATATATATATTTTTTCTAGGTCACTGTCTCCTTTTCAGTACAAGATGGCACCAAAAGTTCAGGTTTGTCTCTGCTTTAGCAAACAATCAGAGCATATGGAATGAGGGAGTTCCCAAAGAGGTCATTCCAGGAGCATGGAAGGGCTGGCTAGAGTTTATGACTAGGGCGTCTGTGTAATTTACCTCTTATAGCATGGTGATGCTGAACACTCACAGTTTTGATGTCTATTTTGGCTGAGTTATGCAGCAGAGTTTTCAAGGCTAGGGATAATAGTTTCACCTGTCCCCTTTGTCACTAGCTGTTCTCAGGCATACGTCTCCATTCCTGTACTCGGAATGTTTCTCATGGGTGAGGCATGGACAGATCTGCCAAAAAAACCAAGATGGTGGGGAAGCTGGTTGTCCACCTTGGTCTCACTTTTTCCAGTATAGAAACCATGAGTCAGGGAATTTTTTCCATGTGCTTGGTGCTGGGCCAGCTGCGGGGAGAAGTATTGTGAATACGAAAATACAATTCTCTTTTTTGCTCAAAGTATTTTGTCGTTGTTATTGTCCTTCTCTGTAGTCCTAGGAATTGATTCATCCTCATATTTGAGCCCTGGGATATTGCTGCTGGAAATTTTTATGCTATATATTTGGTTTTGGTTTTCTGTAGGTGGTGAGTGAAGCCAGCCTGTGCTTATACTGCCATTTTGGAACAGAAGTCAAGCTTATGCTTCATAATATGTACTTTAAGAAAGCATAAAAATAGCAAAAGTCACTGATCTAAATTATCTTACTCTCATTCCCTCAGCTTCAAATTGTAGCCAATTTTCCCCCATCACTAAAAATTTCCTTTGACAATGAGTTTCCCCTCTACCATTCTGTAGACATTTAGAATTCCTTCGTGATACTACCTAGGCTTAAAAAATGTAAAATATATATATGTATAACTCCTACTTAACTCATTGTGTTTGAGTTTCTAACAATCCTCATCTTGATCATTTGTCAGTTTTTCATAGGATTGACCCCTTTCTGGGTCTCCATGGCATCATTTGCTCCTAAACTATATTCTTTTTCTCCAACTACATTATTTCACTCATTTTTACAGGATCCTTTAGTCACTGCATTCTTGTCAAGTGCTTCCTGTTGTACTACTCTGTGCATACTTTCTAAACAATTTTGTTCATGCTGAGTCTCCAATTACCACATGTGGTTGATGCCTTTCATATCTGTATCACCCACTTATCAATATTTATTATTTCCTAATTCATATAGGCTCTTGCTTATAGGTTCTTCAGGTTTAATAGCCAATCTTTGCCTGAACCCAATATCTGGGAATTATACTCTAATCTCATAGTCATTAGTCACATCCAAATAATACCAGTCATCAAGCAGTATTCTAACTCCCTGGTGTATCTTAGACCACCAAAAAAAAAAAAAAAATCCTGCATCATTGAAAAGGATGGAAGATGGAAAATGCCTTATTAAGGAGTAGACCTATGTCCACTTTAGGCTAATCTTAAACATATGATTCATATGTTCTCACAAAGAACATTTAGGCTTCCACAAAGACAAAATAGTAATCAAAATCACAAAACTTTGTATTACAGAAATTACAAATTTTACTTATCTTTCCCTGTACCTAACATTGCCCAGGAGACACTTCATTATTCTGCAATGTTTACCTGAAAATATCAAGTACTCTCATGTCTCCAAGTTCTTGCAAACAACGTTTCTTTTGCCTAGAACTCTCATAATCATTTTTTATTCTCCTTGAAAAACTCATACTCACCCTCTAAGTCTTGATTTTTTAAGATTTTTGTATAATTTCTCTAGTCCTTCTTGTTTGTCTCTTTATCTATGTACCCGATAAACTTGTAAACCTCTGTAAATACCTACCTCAAGCCTGAGAGCAACAGTCATTG
The DNA here is from genome assembly GCF_002776525.5 of Piliocolobus tephrosceles. Taxonomy (NCBI): domain Eukaryota; kingdom Metazoa; phylum Chordata; class Mammalia; order Primates; family Cercopithecidae; genus Piliocolobus; species Piliocolobus tephrosceles. Next base: position 4,435 of record NW_022321966.1, on the reverse strand, counting down.
GAGAGTTTGCAATGGAAAAATGAGTGATCAGATTTCACAGTATCCACACTGAATTATATGTGGAAAATATATTTGTAGAAATAAGGCTGAGCCTGGAAATAAATTGTTTTAAAGGCTGTCACAATAAATTGAGACATGATGTTGATTTAGATGAAAAAATGACTAAATTGGAGAGAAGTTTAAAAGTAGATTTTCCATTTCATGAGACTTAAGTGAATATCAGGGGTAGGTAATAAAAAGAATCCAATAAATATGGACTTCCAACTTAATACTGTGCATAGCCCATGTTTTTAGACATAAACATATACATTCACAGTGAAACCATTCATGTTGGAATTGGCTCATTCCGCATTCACTGAGGAGTCCACAGATGGGTAACTCAGTGTCTTTTTACAGAATGGCTTCACCCACTGTTCCTCAGAACTTTCAGTACCACAGTACTTCATCTTTGGAGAAATAGTGCTTCTGGCAGTCCTGTCACGTAAAAACCCTGAAATCCTTTCACCGTCTTAGAATATTTCCTACTATCAACAACAAATTTGTATATTCGCTCCTATTGAAATAACACCTCACTGCCCAGAGGAAGATATTTTTGCACAATTAAGGGATAATAGTTGTTAAGAATTGACAAACTACCTTTGGTTGTATTGTTGTGGTTTTCATTAATGCCATATATAAGACACTCCATAAGAACTAGAATCTTTTCTGGAAAAGAAATAGGCAAATTTCTGATGTTTTTGAACAGATTTTCTTTCTCTCCCACTCTCTGCATTGCTACTTTAATAATTAAAATTTCAAAAACCTAAATACAGGCTTACTTCACTTTATTGCTTTATGCTTTATTGCACTTTGCAGATATTGCATTTTTTGACAAATTGAGGTTGTGGCAACCCTCAATGTGTCCAGATGTGTCCAGCACATCTATTGGCACCATTTTTCCAACAGCATGTGCTCACTCTAGTTATCAGTGTCACATTTTGGTAATTCTCACAACATTTTATACTTTTTATTAGTAGGTCTATTATGGTGATCTGTGACCAGTGATCTTTGACGTAACTACTGTAATTGTTTTGGGTGCCATGCATCACGCCCATATAAAATGGTGAACTTGATTGACAGATGCATGTGTTCTGACTGCTCCATCTACTGACTGTTTGCCCATCTGTCTCCCTTTCCTCAGGCCTTCCTATTCCCTGACACAGAGCAATATTGAAATGAGGCCAATTGATAACCCTACATTTGTCTCTACATGTTCAAGTTAAAGGAAGAGTCCCACATCAGTCACTTTAAATAAAAAGCTAGAAATGATTATACTTAGTGAGGAAGGCATGTTGAAAGCTGAGACAGACTGAGAGCTAGACCTCTTGGACCAAAGAGTTAACTAAGTTGTGAATGCAAAGGGGGAGGTCTTTCATGAAATGTAAAGTGCTATTTCAGTGAACACAGGAATGATTAGAAAGCAAAACAGCCTTATTGCTGATATGGAGAACATTCTGGTGGTCTAGATAGAAGATCAAACCAGACACAAAATCCCCTTAAGTTAAAGCCTATCTCAGAGCAAGGCTATAACTCTCTTCAATTCTATGAGGCTAAGAAAGGTAAGAAAGCTGCAGAAGGAAAGTTTTAAGTGAGCCAAAGTTGGTTAATAATGCATAAGGAAACAAGTAATCTCCACAACCCAAAGGTGCAAGGTGAAGCAACAAATGCTGGTGTAGAATTGCAGCAAGTTATCCAGAAGATAAAAGTAAGATCATTGATGAACATGGCCACACTAAACAACAGATTTTCCATGTAGACGAAGTAGTCTTCTATTGGAAGAAGATGCTGTCTAGGACTTTCATAGCTAAGGAGAAGGCAATACCTGATTTCAAAGCTTCAAATAACAGTCTGATTTCCTTGTTAGGAGCTAATGCAACTGGTGACTTGAGGTTGCTGCCAATGCTCATTTATCATTCGGAAAATCCTAGGACTTTTAAGCATTATTCTAAATCTACTCTGCTTGTGTTCTATAAATAGAATGACAAACATCACACCTGTTTACAGCATTCTCAGAAAAAAAAATATTTATTTTAAAATATTACTGCTCACTGAAAATTCCCTTGGTTGTCCAAGAGCTCTGATGGGGATGTACAAAGAGATTAATGCTTTTTCATATTTGTTGACATAGTATCCATTTGCAGCCATGGACCAAGGAGTAATTTTGACTTTCAGGTCTTACTATGTAAGAAATATATTTTGTATGATGAAAGCTGCCTGAGATACTGATGCCTCTGATGGATATGGGTAAAGTTAATTGGATACCCTCTGGGAAAAATTCACCATTCTAGATGCAAATGGCAGATCCAAGACTTCAGTGGAGGTAATAACTGCAGATGTGGTGGAAATAGCAAGAGAACTGGAAATAGGAGTGAAGCCTCAAGATGCCACTGAATTGCTACAATCTCAGGGTAAAACTTTAATAAATGAGAAATTGCTTTTTGTCGACAAGCAAAGAAGTGTGTTATTACATGGAATCTACTCCTGGTGAAGATGCTGTAAATGTTATTGAAATGACAACAAAGGATTTACAATATGACATGAACTTAGTTGATAAAGCAGTGGCAGAGTTTGAGAAGGTTGATTCCAATTTTGAAAGAAGTTATACTGTGGATAAAATGCTATCAAACAGCATCGCATGCTTTAGAGAAAGCTTTTATGAAAGCAAGAGTCAACTAGTATAGCACACTTCATTGTTGTGTTATTTAAAGAAATTGCCAGAGCCACCTCAACCTTCAGCAACTGCCACCCTGATCAGGCAAAAGCTATCAACATTGAAGCAACACCCTCCTCCAGCAAAAGGTTTAGTCTCATTGGAGGCCCACGTGATTATTAGCATTTTTTAATATTAAAGTCTTTTTATTTTTTTTATTTATTTTTTATTTATTTATTTATTTTTTTATTATACTTTAAGTTCTAGGGTACATGTGCATAACGTGCAGGTTTGTTACATATGTATACATGTGCCATGTTGGTGTGCTGCACCCATCAACTCATCAGCACCCATCAATTCATCATTTATATCAGGTATAACTCCCCAATGCAATCCCTCCCGCCTCCCCCTTCCCCATGAGAAGCCCCATTGTGTGATGTTCGCCTTTCCGAGTCCAAGTGAGCTCATTGTTCAGTTCCCACCTATGAGT
>NW_022321966.1:0-1156 GCF_002776525.5 Piliocolobus tephrosceles | reverse complement strand
CCTCCCCCTTCCCCCCTCCCCATGATAGGCCCCATTGTGTGATGTTCCCCTTCCTGAGTCCAAGTGAGCTCATTGTTCAGTTCCCACCTATGAGTGAGAACATGCGGTGTTTGGTTTTCTCTTCTTATGATAGTTTGCTAAGAATGATGGTTTCCAGCTGCATCCATGTCCCTACAAAGGACACAAACTCATCCTTTTTTATGGCTGCATAGTATTCCATGGTGTATATGTGCCACATTTTCTTAATCCAGTCTGTCACAGATGGACATTTGGGTTGATTCCAAGTCTTTGCTATTGTGAATAGTGCCGCAGTAAACATACGTGTGCATGTGTCTTTGTAGTAGCATAATTTATAATCCTTTGGGTATATACCCAGTAGTGGGATGGCTGGGTCATATGGTACATCTAGTTCTAGATCCTTGAGGAATTGCCATACTGTTTTCCATAATGGTTGAACTAGTTTACAATCCCACCAACAGTGTAAAAGTGTTCCTATTTCTCCACATCCTCTCCAACACCTGTTGTTTCCTGATTTTTTAATGATTGCCATTCTAACTGGTGTGAGATGGTATCTCATTGTGGTTTTGATTTGCATTTCTCTGATGGCGAGTGATGATGAGCATTTTTTCATGTGTCTGTTGGCTGTATGAATGTCTTCTTTTGAGAAATGTCTGTTCATATCCTTTCCCCACTTTTTGATGGGGTTGTTTGTTTTTTTCTTGTATATTTGATTGAGTTCTTTGTAGATTCTGGAAATTAGCCCTTTGTCAGATGAGTAGATTGCAAAAATTTTCTCCCATTCTGTAGGTTGCCTGTTCACTCTGATGGTAGTTTCTTTTGCTGTGCAGAAGCTCTTTAGTTTAATTAGATCCCATTTGTCAATTTTGGCTTTTGCTGCCGTTGCTTTTGGTGTTTTAGACATGAAGTCCTTGCCCATGCCTATGTCCTGAATGGTACTACCTAGATTTTCTTCTAGGGTTTTTATGGTATTAGGTCTAACATTTAAGTCTCTAATCCATCTTGAATTAATCTTCGTATAAGGAGTAAGGAAAGGATCCAGTTTCAGCTTTCTACTTATGGCTAGCCAATTTTCCCAGCACCATTTATTAAATAGGGAATCCTTTCCCCATTTCTTGTTTTTCTCAGGTTTGTCAAA
>NW_022321965.1:8694-9850 GCF_002776525.5 Piliocolobus tephrosceles | reverse complement strand
TTTGACAAACCTGAGAAAAACAAGAAATGGGGAAAGGATTCCCTATTTAATAAATGGTGCTGGGAAAATTGGCTAGCCATAAGTAGAAAGCTGAAACTGGATCCTTTCCTTACTCCTTATACGAAGATTAATTCAAGATGGATTAGAGACTTAAATGTTAGACCTAATACCATAAAAACCCTAGAAGAAAATCTAGGTAGTACCATTCAGGACATAGGCATGGGCAAGGACTTCATGTCTAAAACACCAAAAGCAACGGCAGCAAAAGCCAAAATTGACAAATGGGATCTAATTAAACTAAAGAGCTTCTGCACAGCAAAAGAAACTACCATCAGAGTGAACAGGCAACCTACAGAATGGGAGAAAATTTTTGCAATCTACTCATCTGACAAAGGGCTAATTTCCAGAATCTACAAAGAACTCAATCAAATATACAAGAAAAAAACAAACAACCCCATCAAAAAGTGGGGAAAGGATATGAACAGACATTTCTCAAAAGAAGACATTCATACAGCCAACAGACACATGAAAAAATGCTCATCATCACTCGCCATCAGAGAAATGCAAATCAAAACCACAATGAGATACCATCTCACACCAGTTAGAATGGCAATCATTAAAAAATCAGGAAACAACAGGTGTTGGAGAGGATGTGGAGAAATAGGAACACTTTTACACTGTTGGTGGGATTGTAAACTAGTTCAACCATTATGGAAAACAGTATGGCAATTCCTCAAGGATCTAGAACTAGATGTACCATATGACCCAGCCATCCCACTACTGGGTATATACCCAAAGGATTATAAATTATGCTACTACAAAGACACATGCACACGTATGTTTACTGCGGCACTATTCACAATAGCAAAGACTTGGAATCAACCCAAATGTCCATCTGTGACAGACTGGATTAAGAAAATGTGGCACATATACACCATGGAATACTATGCAGCCATAAAAAAGGATGAGTTTGTGTCCTTTGTAGGGACATGGATGCAGCTGGAAACCATCATTCTTAGCAAACTATCATAAGAAGAGAAAACCAAACACCGCATGTTCTCACTCATAGGTGGGAACTGAACAATGAGCTCACTTGGACTCAGGAAGGGGAACATCACACAATGGGGCCTATCATGGGGAGGGGGGAAGGGGGAGG
>NW_022321965.1:0-8594 GCF_002776525.5 Piliocolobus tephrosceles | reverse complement strand
ACTCATAGGTGGGAACTGAACAATGAGCTCACTTGGACTCGGAAAGGCGAACATCACACAATGGGGCTTCTCATGGGGAAGGGGGAGGCGGGAGGGATTGCATTGGGGAGTTATACCTGATATAAATGATGAATTGATGGGTGCTGATGAGTTGATGGGTGCAGCACACCAACATGGCACATGTATACATATGTAACAAACCTGCACGTTATGCACATGTACCCTAGAACTTAAAGTATAATAAAAAAATAAATAAATAAATAAAAAATAAATAAAAAAAATAAAAAGACTTTAATATTAAAAAATGCTAATAATCACGTGGGCCTCCAATGAGACTAAACCTTTTGCTGGAGGAGGGTGTTGCTTCAATGTTGATAGCTTTTGCCTGATCAGGGTGGCAGTTGCTGAAGGTTGAGGTGGCTCTGGCAATTTCTTTAAATAACACAACAATGAAGTGTGCTATACTAGTTGACTCTTGCTTTCATAAAAGCTTTCTCTAAAGCATGCGATGCTGTTTGATAGCATTTTATCCACAGTATAACTTCTTTCAAAATTGGAATCAACCTTCTCAAACTCTGCCACTGCTTTATCAACTAAGTTCATGTCATATTGTAAATCCTTTGTTGTCATTTCAATAACATTTACAGCATCTTCACCAGGAGTAGATTCCATGTAATAACACACTTCTTTGCTTGTCGACAAAAAGCAATTTCTCATTTATTAAAGTTTTACCCTGAGATTGTAGCAATTCAGTGGCATCTTGAGGCTTCACTCCTATTTCCAGTTCTCTTGCTATTTCCACCACATCTGCAGTTATTACCTCCACTGAAGTCTTGGATCTGCCATTTGCATCTAGAATGGTGAATTTTTCCCAGAGGGTATCCAATTAACTTTACCCATATCCATCAGAGGCATCAGTATCTCAGGCAGCTTTCATCATACAAAATATATTTCTTACATAGTAAGACCTGAAAGTCAAAATTACTCCTTGGTCCATGGCTGCAAATGGATACTATGTCAACAAATATGAAAAAGCATTAATCTCTTTGTACATCCCCATCAGAGCTCTTGGACAACCAAGGGAATTTTCAGTGAGCAGTAATATTTTAAAATAAATATTTTTTTTTCTGAGAATGCTGTAAACAGGTGTGATGTTTGTCATTCTATTTATAGAACACAAGCAGAGTAGATTTAGAATAATGCTTAAAAGTCCTAGGATTTTCCGAATGATAAATGAGCATTGGCAGCAACCTCAAGTCACCAGTTGCATTAGCTCCTAACAAGGAAATCAGACTGTTATTTGAAGCTTTGAAATCAGGTATTGCCTTCTCCTTAGCTATGAAAGTCCTAGACAGCATCTTCTTCCAATAGAAGACTACTTCGTCTACATGGAAAATCTGTTGTTTAGTGTGGCCATGTTCATCAATGATCTTACTTTTATCTTCTGGATAACTTGCTGCAATTCTACACCAGCATTTGTTGCTTCACCTTGCACCTTTGGGTTGTGGAGATTACTTGTTTCCTTATGCATTATTAACCAACTTTGGCTCACTTAAAACTTTCCTTCTGCAGCTTTCTTACCTTTCTTAGCCTCATAGAATTGAAGAGAGTTATAGCCTTGCTCTGAGATAGGCTTTAACTTAAGGGGATTTTGTGTCTGGTTTGATCTTCTATCTAGACCACCAGAATGTTCTCCATATCAGCAATAAGGCTGTTTTGCTTTCTAATCATTCCTGTGTTCACTGAAATAGCACTTTACATTTCATGAAAGACCTCCCCCTTTGCATTCACAACTTAGTTAACTCTTTGGTCCAAGAGGTCTAGCTCTCAGTCTGTCTCAGCTTTCAACATGCCTTCCTCACTAAGTATAATCATTTCTAGCTTTTTATTTAAAGTGACTGATGTGGGACTCTTCCTTTAACTTGAACATGTAGAGACAAATGTAGGGTTATCAATTGGCCTCATTTCAATATTGCTCTGTGTCAGGGAATAGGAAGGCCTGAGGAAAGGGAGACAGATGGGCAAACAGTCAGTAGATGGAGCAGTCAGAACACATGCATCTGTCAATCAAGTTCACCATTTTATATGGGCGTGATGCATGGCACCCAAAACAATTACAGTAGTTACGTCAAAGATCACTGGTCACAGATCACCATAATAGACCTACTAATAAAAAGTATAAAATGTTGTGAGAATTACCAAAATGTGACACTGATAACTAGAGTGAGCACATGCTGTTGGAAAAATGGTGCCAATAGATGTGCTGGACACATCTGGACACATTGAGGGTTGCCACAACCTCAATTTGTCAAAAAATGCAATATCTGCAAAGTGCAATAAAGCATAAAGCAATAAAGTGAAGTAAGCCTGTATTTAGGTTTTTGAAATTTTAATTATTAAAGTAGCAATGCAGAGAGTGGGAGAGAAAGAAAATCTGTTCAAAAACATCAGAAATTTGCCTATTTCTTTTCCAGAAAAGATTCTAGTTCTTATGGAGTGTCTTATATATGGCATTAATGAAAACCACAACAATACAACCAAAGGTAGTTTGTCAATTCTTAACAACTATTATCCCTTAATTGTGCAAAAATATCTTCCTCTGGGCAGTGAGGTGTTATTTCAATAGGAGCGAATATACAAATTTGTTGTTGATAGTAGGAAATATTCTAAGACGGTGAAAGGATTTCAGGGTTTTTACGTGACAGGACTGCCAGAAGCACTATTTCTCCAAAGATGAAGTACTGTGGTACTGAAAGTTCTGAGGAACAGTGGGTGAAGCCATTCTGTAAAAAGACACTGAGTTACCCATCTGTGGACTCCTCAGTGAATGCGGAATGAGCCAATTCCAACATGAATGGTTTCACTGTGAATGTATATGTTTATGTCTAAAAACATGGGCTATGCACAGTATTAAGTTGGAAGTCCATATTTATTGGATTCTTTTTATTACCTACCCCTGATATTCACTTAAGTCTCATGAAATGGAAAATCTACTTTTAAACTTCTCTCCAATTTAGTCATTTTTTCATCTAAATCAACATCATGTCTCAATTTATTGTGACAGCCTTTAAAACAATTTATTTCCAGGCTCAGCCTTATTTCTACAAATATATTTTCCACATATAATTCAGTGTGGATACTGTGAAATCTGATCACTCATTTTTCCATTGCAAACTCTCCAATGACTGTTGCTCTCAGGCTTGAGGTAGGTATTTACAGAGGTTTACAAGTTTATCGGGTACATAGATAAAGAGACAAACAAGAAGGACTAGAGAAATTATACAAAAATCTTAAAAAATCAAGACTTAGAGGGTGAGTATGAGTTTTTCAAGGAGAATAAAAAATGATTATGAGAGTTCTAGGCAAAAGAAACGTTGTTTGCAAGAACTTGGAGACATGAGAGTACTTGATATTTTCAGGTAAACATTGCAGAATAATGAAGTGTCTCCTGGGCAATGTTAGGTACAGGGAAAGATAAGTAAAATTTGTAATTTCTGTAATACAAAGTTTTGTGATTTTGATTACTATTTTGTCTTTGTGGAAGCCTAAATGTTCTTTGTGAGAACATATGAATCATATGTTTAAGATTAGCCTAAAGTGGACATAGGTCTACTCCTTAATAAGGCATTTTCCATCTTCCATCCTTTTCAATGATGCAGGATTTTTTTTTTTTTTTTGGTGGTCTAAGATACACCAGGGAGTTAGAATACTGCTTGATGACTGGTATTATTTGGATGTGACTAATGACTATGAGATTAGAGTATAATTCCCAGATATTGGGTTCAGGCAAAGATTGGCTATTAAACCTGAAGAACCTATAAGCAAGAGCCTATATGAATTAGGAAATAATAAATATTGATAAGTGGGTGATACAGATATGAAAGGCATCAACCACATGTGGTAATTGGAGACTCAGCATGAACAAAATTGTTTAGAAAGTATGCACAGAGTAGTACAACAGGAAGCACTTGACAAGAATGCAGTGACTAAAGGATCCTGTAAAAATGAGTGAAATAATGTAGTTGGAGAAAAAGAATATAGTTTAGGAGCAAATGATGCCATGGAGACCCAGAAAGGGGTCAATCCTATGAAAAACTGACAAATGATCAAGATGAGGATTGTTAGAAACTCAAACACAATGAGTTAAGTAGGAGTTATACATATATATATTTTACATTTTTTAAGCCTAGGTAGTATCACGAAGGAATTCTAAATGTCTACAGAATGGTAGAGGGGAAACTCATTGTCAAAGGAAATTTTTAGTGATGGGGGAAAATTGGCTACAATTTGAAGCTGAGGGAATGAGAGTAAGATAATTTAGATCAGTGACTTTTGCTATTTTTATGCTTTCTTAAAGTACATATTATGAAGCATAAGCTTGACTTCTGTTCCAAAATGGCAGTATAAGCACAGGCTGGCTTCACTCACCACCTACAGAAAACCAAAACCAAATATATAGCATAAAAATTTCCAGCAGCAATATCCCAGGGCTCAAATATGAGGATGAATCAATTCCTAGGACTACAGAGAAGGACAATAACAACGACAAAATACTTTGAGCAAAAAAGAGAATTGTATTTTCGTATTCACAATACTTCTCCCCGCAGCTGGCCCAGCACCAAGCACATGGAAAAAATTCCCTGACTCATGGTTTCTATACTGGAAAAAGTGAGACCAAGGTGGACAACCAGCTTCCCCACCATCTTGGTTTTTTTGGCAGATCTGTCCATGCCTCACCCATGAGAAACATTCCGAGTACAGGAATGGAGACGTATGCCTGAGAACAGCTAGTGACAAAGGGGACAGGTGAAACTATTATCCCTAGCCTTGAAAACTCTGCTGCATAACTCAGCCAAAATAGACATCAAAACTGTGAGTGTTCAGCATCACCATGCTATAAGAGGTAAATTACACAGACGCCCTAGTCATAAACTCTAGCCAGCCCTTCCATGCTCCTGGAATGACCTCTTTGGGAACTCCCTCATTCCATATGCTCTGATTGTTTGCTAAAGCAGAGACAAACCTGAACTTTTGGTGCCATCTTGTACTGAAAAGGAGACAGTGACCTAGAAAAAATATATATATACAAGAAATCAAGTAGGTAAATTATGAAGAATCTCTCAGCAAACATAAACATTTTTAAAAAGCCAGACAGAGAAAACTGCAATACAAAAGTAATTATTCAATACAAAGGCAGATGACATTCACAAGAAACAAGAGCAAACAGGAAACCATGACATTCCCAAACAAAGTGAGGAACCAGTGGTTGACTAAAATGAGTCAGCAAAATGTGAGCACCTTGACCAATAATTCAAAATAGCAATTTAAAGGAAACAGTGATCTCCAATACAACATGCAAAAACAATTTAAAAATTTATTAGAGAAATTCAACAAAGAAATTGAAATAATAAAAACAAACAGAAAATTTTAAAACTAAGAAATACATTTGTTGAAATGAAAAATTCATTAGAGACTCTCAAAAGCAGAATATATTAAGCAGAGGAAAATATCCATGATCTAAAGATAGTCTATTTGAAATTACACAATCAATAGAGAAAAAAATGAAAAAGAATAAAGATCATTTATAATTACCTGAAGAGACCATACATACAAGAATTATTGGTGTTTGAGACAGTTGAAGACGAGCAAGGGTAGAAAGCTTATTTATGTAAATAATAACAGAAAACTTTCCAAAACTTGAAAAAGATACTAAGTACAGGAAGGTTAGAGAACACCAAACAGATTTGACCCAAATAAGACTACGCCAAGGCATATAATTATCAAACTCTCAAAGCGCAAGAACCAAGAGCAGATCCTAGAAGCAGCAAGAGAAAAGAAGAAAATGACCTATGAAGGAACTCCAATTCATCTGGCAACAGACTTCTCGGTGTACACCATGCACCACACTTCTCAACAAATGGCAAAAGGGAATGGAATGACATTTTCAAAGTGCTGAAAGAAAAAAGAATTTGCCATTCAAAAATGCTTTATCCACCAAAGCTATCTTTCAACTAGGAAGGAAAGGGAATTCACCATCAACAGATCCAACTTACAAGAAATGCTAAAGGGAATTCTTCAATCTGAAAGAATAAAAAAAAAAATGTACAAAAGGGATGCACCAGAAGGTTTAAAATTCACTGGTAAAATTAAATACAAAGACAACCCAGACTACTCCAATACTGCAATTGTGGCATGCAATCCACTTATAACACTAGTATGAAGTATAATCTGATTAATACATTAACCTTTCAAGCAATAATTCTGAAGTTGAGGAGTGTAATTAGGTTGAAGGAAGAGAAGACTAACCAAGAATATATCCAGATGAATTATATGGTACTTAAACCGACCTCCACAGTCTCATTAGCCATGTACCCTCACACCCAATCCCAGTTACCAAAGGTATCTGCATGGCTGTCACCACCGATATTTTCTATAGCTTCCCACAAAAGATAAATAATGCTAACTTACTTAAAGTTAAAAGTTGGTCACTGATAATATCTGTAGAAAAATTTAAAAATCATATGAAGAAAAATAAAATAATTAGCAAAGAAGTGCTTATTAACTTGTTGAATAAATATAAAACACTGATACCCAGATTAAAAATAAAATTGTCTTGAAAGTTGAAAAGAGACTATCCATTCCTTCATTTAAAAAAAAAATTGAAAAATTGAGATTTCTGGAGTGATTCTTGTTATTTGTTATTAATATATAACAGCCTGAAAATTATATTATTTATTTAAAAAATTAAAAATTGTAGGCAGAAAAAATGTAGATTTTGACAGTTTTCTATTACAAGTGCATATATTAAAAGATCATAATAAAACAAGTTCTTCTTTTAACCAATCTGAATTTCTGAATTTGATTTTGCCTTCCTTTATGATCTGCGGCATGCAAAGCTGCTCTTAAGAACATACAGACAGCCTCAGGCCCAGCACTTGACCAAGAGGGCATGCTCCACACACCACAGTGCAGTGTCCTTAGCGTTTCTAGCACCTCTCTTTGATCTTTTTTTTTTTTTTTTTTTTCATTTGAAACTAATGCTTATATCTCAAAGTGAACAGAAAAATAAAGGAATGAAAGAACCAGCAAAGTTTCTCTATTATTCCCTTGTACTTTAGGGAAAAGTCATATCTCGGTAATTCTCCCAAATTATTACATGTTTACACTTTCATTGAAAACATACATTTGTGAGAAAATAAATACCAAGAACTCCCATGGTAGCAATTTTTTCAGCAACCCTCATGCTGAAAATGTTTCTTTGTAATATCGAGGCTAAATTCCTTCTATTACAGATGAAGCTAATTTTCTTAAGTTCTATCCTTAGTGAAAATAGAGGGCAGTCTGCACTCCCCTCCACCCCGCCAATACAATACTCTTGAATACAGTTTAATTTACCTTCAACTTCCCCTGCCCCTTACATATGGTTTTATTAACCTTTTTCCACAGAGGCTATTTAAGTCATCTTGTCACCCTTATAAAGTTGAGTTTGAAATGCCTCAAACTGCAAGTAATAAAGCTGTCACAAATCTTAATTAGAAAAAACATATGGAACCAAAAAAGAGCCCGTATTGCCAAGACAATCCTAAGTCAAAAGGACAAAGCCGGAGGCGTCACGCTACCTGACTTCAAACTATACTACAAGGCTACAGTAACCAAAACAGCATGGTACTGGTACCAAAACAGAGATATAGACCAATGGAACAGAACGGAGCCTTCAGAAATAATGCCACACATCTACAACCATCTGATATTTGACAAACCTGAGAAAAACAAGAAATGGGGAAAGGATTCCCTATTTAATAAATGGTGCTGGGAAAATTGGCTAGCCATAAGTAGAAAGCTGAAACTGGATCCTTTCCTTACTCCTTATACGAAGATTAATTCAAGATGGATTAGAGACTTAAATGTTAGACCTAATACCATAAAAACCCTAGAAGAAAATCTAGGTAGTACCATTCAGGACATAGGCATGGGCAAGGACTTCATGTCTAAAACACCAAAAGCAACGGCAGCAAAAGCCAAAATTGACAAATGGGATCTAATTAAACTAAAGAGCTTCTGCACAGCAAAAGAAACTACCATCAGAGTGAACAGGCAACCTACAGAATGGGAGAAAATTTTTGCAATCTACTCATCTGACAAAGGGCTAATTTCCAGAATCTACAAAGAACTCAATCAAATATACAAGAAAAAAACAAACAACCCCATCAAAAAGTGGGGAAAGGATATGAACAGACATTTCTCAAAAGAAGACATTCATACAGCCAACAGACACATGAAAAAATGCTCATCATCACTCGCCATCAGAGAAATGCAAATCAAAACCACAATGAGATACCATCTCACACCAGTTAGAATGGCAATCATTAAAAAATCAGGAAACAACAGGTGTTGGAGAGGATGTGGAGAAATAGGAACACTTTTACACTGTTGGTGGGATTGTAAACTAGTTCAACCATTATGGAAAACAGTATGGCAATTCCTCAAGGATCTAGAACTAGATGTACCATATGACCCAGCCATCCCACTACTGGGTATATACCCAAAGGATTATAAATTATGCTACTACAAAGACACATGCACACGTATGTTTA
>NW_022321964.1:0-2957 GCF_002776525.5 Piliocolobus tephrosceles | reverse complement strand
TTGATCGAGAGAAACCTCCAATAAAACTGGCCTAAAATATCAGTACTTTGTAGAGACATGGATGCAGCTGGAAACCATCATTCTTAGCAAATTATCACAAGAAGAGAAAACCAAACACCGCATGTTCTCACTCATAGGTGGGAACTGAACAATGAGCTCACTTGGACTCGGGAAGGGGAACATCACACACTGGGGCCTATCATGGGGAGGGGGGAGGGGGGAGGGATTGCATTGGGGAGTTATACCTCATATAAATGATGAATTGATGGGTGCTGACGAGTTGATGGGTGCAGCACACCAACATGGCACATGTATACATATGTAACCTGCACGTTATGCACATGTACCCTAGAACTTAAAGTATAATAAAAAAGAAAAAATAAAAAAAAAAATAAAAAAAAAAACAAAAAAAAAGAAAAATATCAAAGACAAAGCTCCAGGAAACATTAATATCTAAAGTTGGCATGTAGGAAGAGAGACTCACCTGGAGGATAGAGAAGAAGAAAACAGGGTGGCAAGAGGAGTGTTAGGATAATTTGATACTATAAAGCCATGGGATGAGAGATTTTTCCAGGAGAAAGTAGTCAACCACCTCAAATGCAACAAAGGTCAGTGACTCCCAGCACTCCCTCTCACACCCAAATACAACCCTGAGTGATTCTTCACTTTACTCTGACATTTCTTAGATCCAACCTACAAATGAGATGTGTTGATTCTTCCCTCGTACTTGTCTGAATCCTCTCAGTGCTTCTCTATATATAGGTCTAAGCTTCACCCTCACATCTGCTTGTTCCAAACACAACCTACAACAGAAATGCTTGGTAATTATACTCTACAGTATTTTCTTTCCCCCAAATAGTGTCGCATCCCCGGTCTGAAATTACAGATACTGACCTATGAACCATTTGGCACTGTCCGTTTCTCTATGCTTCTCTCATAGCCTGGGTTCATGTTTTCTACTCAGTACCTCTCCCTAAATAGATTTGTCTCTTTCTGTCTCTGAGATATGACTTATGCTCTAACTAGACATTCAAGTATGAACAGCCAGTACATTTAAACCATTTGGGGGCAATACAAACTAGAGAAGAAATTTTGACAGACTAAAAAAGTATAATAAAAGAATTTCTCATATAGATTTATTGATAATATCTGAATTAAATATCTCTGGTCAGACTTCTCTTCATGTCATATTATATGTGTAACTGCATTTGCGACATATTCACTTGATTGTTTCACAAGCGTTTCAAAGTTAACATATTTAAAACTAAACTTCCCCAAGAAACATATTTCTCTTTAGTAAATGGTACTGATCACTCAAATCAGAAAATTCGGTGTCATTCTAGATTTGTTTTCCTTCCTCATACTCCATAGAATATTATTCACAAAACCCTGCCTTTTTGGCATCATAAATACAGTACTTCTTACTTCATTTCCTAATTTTCCATCCTATAATCACTTCCTTGTTTGAAATCATCACTTCTCACCTGACTTATGGAAATGGCCTCCTAATAACTACTTGAAAATGAAAAAGCTTTAAATCCGTTTGCAAAGAACAGTCATCTGTAAAATAGTATAAATTAGACTGTGTCATGTTCATATTTTAAATTTCTGTGAAAATTAAGTGGCTGGAATTTTCCCTACATAAAAAAAAAAAAATGTGGACACATGCCTCTTTGCTTTTGTTCATGATATTTGCAGTGCTGCAAATGCCATCTCCATTTTTATTATTATTATTTTTTTATTATATTTTAAGTGCTAGGGTACATGTGCATAACGTGCAGGTTTGTTACATATGCATACTTGTACCATGTTGGTGTGCTGCACCCATCAACTCGTCAGCACCCATCAACTCGTCATTTACATCATGTATAACTCCCAATGCGATCCCTTCCCCCGCCCCCCTCCCCGTGATAGGCCACGGTGTGTGATGTTCCCTTTCCCGAGTCCAAGTGATCTCATTGTTCAGTTCCCACCTATGAGTGAGAACATGCAGTGTTTGGTTTTCTGTTCTTGCAATAGTTTGCTGAGAATGATGGTTTCCAGCTGCATCCATGTCCCTACAAAGGACGCAAACTCATCCTTTTTTATGGCTGCATAGTATTCTATGGTATATATGTGCCACATTTTCTTAATCCAGTCTGTCACTGATGGACATGTGGGTTGATTCCAAGTCTTTGCTATTGTGAATAGTGCCGCAATAAACATACGTGTGCATGTGTCTTTACAGCAGCATGATTTATAATCCTTTGGGTATATACCCAGTAGTGGGATGGCTGGGTCATATGGTAATTCTAGTTCTACATCCTTGAGAAATCGTCATACTGTTTTCCATAATGGTTGAACTAGTTTACAATCCCACCAACAGTGTAAAAGTGTTCCTATTTCTCCACATCCTCTCCAGCACCTGTTGCTTCCTGACTTTTTAGTGATTGCCATTCTAACTGGTGTGAGATGGTATCTCATTGTGGTTTTGATTTGCATTTCTTGGATGGCCAGTGATGATGAGCATTTTTTCATGTGTCTGTTGGGTGTATGAATGTCTTCTTTTGAGAAATGTCTGTTCATATCCTTTGCCCACTTTTTGATGGGGTTGTTTGTTTTTTTTCTTGTAAATTTGTTTGAGTTCTTTGTAGGTTCTGGATATTAGCCCTTTGTCTGATGAGTAGATTGCAAAAATTTTCTCCCATTCTGTAGGTTGCCTGTTCACTCTGATGGTAGTTTCTTTTGCTGTGCAGAAGCTCTTTAGTTTTATTAGATCCCATTTGTCAATTTTGGCTTTTGTTTTCTTCTAGGCTTTTTATGGTATTAGGTCTAACATTTAAGTCTCTAATCCATCTTGAATTAATTTTCGTATAAGGAGTAAGGAAAGGATCCAGTTTCAGCTTTCTACTTATGGCTAGCCAATTTTCCCAGCACCATTTATTAAATAGGGAATCCTTTCCCCATTTCTTGTTTTT
>NW_022321963.1:0-1045 GCF_002776525.5 Piliocolobus tephrosceles | reverse complement strand
GAGAGTCTTGCTCTGTTGCCTAGGCTGCAGTGGAGTGGCACGATCTCGACTCACTGCAACCTCCACCTCCTGGGTTCAATATACATATATATATATCGAGAGAGAGAAAGTGTGAGAGAGAGAACGAAAAAGATTAGATTGGGGGGTGGTGTAGAAATGAATTTGCTTTTTATTACTTTTACTCTATAAAATGCATTTTAGACTCTGAGATTTTCCAAGGAAATAATAAGAATTAAGGGAGTCTTGAAAGTGCCACTTGAAAATCATGTTATATTGCAAGTACTACACTGGCTTTAATATTCAAAACAAGCTGGTTCTCAACCTATCCTACCACTGACTATAATTTTGAAGTTATTTTCTTCATGGATATTTTTGTTCCTGGTCTGTTCCAGTTCTGAAATTCTGACTGACTTCTTGATGCAATCACGTGATATCAAAACTACTGAAAAAGTCCCACCACTACAGTGTAAGCAAATCAGGTGGTAGACTTATTTTCTTTTCCTTTCATTCATGGGTGAGTATATCGTATTTTGTACAGTTCAAGAATAATAGAACGAACACCTACATACAATGCAATTTAAATCAAAACATGCATCCCATACCTCAAAAGCGCCTTGTGTGCCTCTCTCAACCCAGAATTTATGTTAACCATTTATGTTATTCATCAATTTGTTTTATATATGGTTTAGTGATGTGTCTCACCTCTACACTGTATTTTATGTTGTCTGTGTGTGTTTTTGTTTTGTGTTGTTTTTTAGAGACAGGATCTCACTCTGTTCCCCAGTCTGGAGTACAATGGTGCCATCAAGGCTCACTGCAGCCTCAAAGTTGTGGGCTCAAGTGATCTTCCCATTTTAGCCTCCCAAGTAGCTGGGACTACAGGTAGCACCACCACGCCAGGATAATATTTTTATTTTTATATATTTGTAGCATTCATTTTTAAAAAATGTCATTCATCATGAGTCAGATCGAGCATTTTTTCACATGTTTGAGTCACTTTTTTTTTTTTGAGAGAGTCTTGCTCTGTTGCCTAGGCTGCAGTGGA
>NW_022321962.1:0-1045 GCF_002776525.5 Piliocolobus tephrosceles | reverse complement strand
TCCACTGCAGCCTAGGCAACAGAGCAAGACTCTCTCAAAAAAAAAAAAGTGACTCAAACATGTGAAAAAATGCTCGATCTGACTCATGATGAATGACATTTTTTAAAAATGAATGCTACAAATATATAAAAATAAAAATATTATCCTGGCGTGGTGGTGCTACCTGTAGTCCCAGCTACTTGGGAGGCTAAAATGGGAAGATCACTTGAGCCCACAACTTTGAGGCTGCAGTGAGCCTTGATGGCACCATTGTACTCCAGACTGGGGAACAGAGTGAGATCCTGTCTCTAAAAAACAACACAAAACAAAAACACACACAGACAACATAAAATACAGTGTAGAGGTGAGACACATCACTAAACCATATATAAAACAAATTGATGAATAACATAAATGGTTAACATAAATTCTGGGTTGAGAGAGGCACACAAGGCGCTTTTGAGGTATGGGATGCATGTTTTGATTTAAATTGCATTGTATGTAGGTGTTCGTTCTATTATTCTTGAACTGTACAAAATACGATATACTCACCCATGAATGAAAGGAAAAGAAAATAAGTCTACCACCTGATTTGCTTACACTGTAGTGGTGGGACTTTTTCAGTAGTTTTGATATCACGTGATTGCATCAAGAAGTCAGTCAGAATTTCAGAACTGGAACAGACCAGGAACAAAAATATCCATGAAGAAAATAACTTCAAAATTATAGTCAGTGGTAGGATAGGTTGAGAACCAGCTTGTTTTGAATATTAAAGCCAGTGTAGTACTTGCAATATAACATGATTTTCAAGTGGCACTTTCAAGACTCCCTTAATTCTTATTATTTCCTTGGAAAATCTCAGAGTCTAAAATGCATTTTATAGAGTAAAAGTAATAAAAAGCAAATTCATTTCTACACCACCCCCCAATCTAATCTTTTTCGTTCTCTCTCTCACACTTTCTCTCTCTCGATATATATATATGTATATTGAACCCAGGAGGTGGAGGTTGCAGTGAGTCGAGATCGTGCCACTCCACTGCAGCCTAGGCAACAGAGCAAGACTCTC
>NW_022321961.1:0-7583 GCF_002776525.5 Piliocolobus tephrosceles | reverse complement strand
TCTATCTATAATAACACAGCAACAGGCTAACCTATTTTTTCCCTACATTTCCCCCTTTTCTTTTTAACACAATTACCATTATCATCATGACACCGAGATTACATACTTTATAAGGTAATAGAATATTACAGAATAAGTGGGGACAGGATGGTGTTAACATTAAAATTAAAGTTGCTAATGAAATTTTAGGGCACGCATAGTCATTGATAACATTTTATCAGGAAATAGGGTTTGAGAGCAGACAACCTGACTGGCCAAAATTTATTAGGTGGGAATTTTTTTCCCTCCCAATAAGCCTGAGAGCACTACAGGATGCCGGGGCTTATTTCATCCCTTCGGCTTCAACTGTAAAAGGCGGCACGCCTCCAAGGGGGTCGTTTATAGGCCTACCCTTAGAGCGCATTCTCCTTCTCAGGGATATTCCATGCTGAGAAAAAGAATTCAGCGATATCTCTCCTATTTGTGTGCAAAAGGAGAAAAGATATGGCTCTGTCCGTCCGGCTCACCAGCGGCCAGTTCAAGGTTACCTCCCTTGTTTCCTGAACATCGCTGTTATCTCGTTCTTTTTTCAAGATGCCCAGTTTTCATACTGTTTAAACACACATGCTCTACAAACAATTTGTGTAGTTAAGGCAATTATCATAGGGTCTTGAGGTGACATATATCTTCCTCATCTTACAAAGAAAATGATGGGATTAAGAGATTAAAGACAGACATAAGAAATTATAAAAGTATAAATTTTGAAGAACTAATAAAATGTCCATGAAATTTTCATATTATTATTATTTGTTGTTGTTGTTGTTGTGGCTCCAGCCAGTCCCTCTGTTCAAGGTCCCTGATTTTTCGCAACATTTTTTTTCTCTTTTTCTCTATACAAATGTGCCATGGCGATGAAGGCTTGTTCGTTCTCTCGATTGTGGCGCAGGATTCTTCGACTGGTCCAGCACACTAAAAACAAACCGATTAAACAGAGACACATAATTCCAAAATTTACTACAGTAGAGTTTCTAATAGACTTAATCCAAGTCGTGGGGTTTAATCCATAAAGATTTTTTGTCACTTGATCTAACGCCTCAGCTCCAGGGACAATATTTAAATGACTTTGAGAGGCTTCAAAAATTTGTTCTTTTAATTTAGAAATGTCTAAAGTGAGATTATCTTCTCTTCCCTGTAAATGGCGTTTTACCATGTCCCAGTGATGTTTAGACTCATTATAAATTTGGGGTGTAATACAAAAATCTGAAGTATTCCAGTCACACTGTAACTGGAAACGATGTTCTAAGCTCATGAGCCTATCTCCTATCCAAATGACAGTTTGTTTAAGATCATTAATTTGATTTGCCAATTTTTGATCGATACCAGATTGTGAATTCCACAACCTTGTGGTAAGTAAATATACTGATGGGATTGAGAGTAGGCACTTCTACCAACCAATTTTGGATAGCAGGCATTAAACATTCTGGTGCTTTCCCTAGACATATAGGAGGATAACGATACCCAATGGAAATATTTATTATCATTCTTTTTTCTTCCGGTTTGGCAGGGCAACGATCATCTGTGGGACCAGGTACCCACACACTATTATTAACATATACTTCAATAGGATTATCCATCCATGTCACTGCCCGAATTAAGGGCGGGAAAGGCACATAGGCCCAGTAGGTATAATTAGCTGCAGCTGCTCCTGCAGGCACGGGGAGACTTACCACCGTTGATACAACCATTAAAGCTGCAAGCAGCATTTTTTCTGAGGTTTGTGTCACCTTTGTGCTAGCTAGGCTTTTTCTAGCTAACAGTGTCAGCTTCTTTAACTGTGTCCAGGTTGGCAGCTCCTCCTTCTTGGTGCATGGTGACTTCATCTGTTCTTCTGATATCACCACTTGATTCATCCTGCGAGTCAATGGTGCTCGATTGTAGTGTTTCCGTCTCCGTGGAGGCGCTTTTCTTTGCATCTCCGATGGGTTCATTGTAGAACTTCAAATGTCTAGTGGGTATCCAAATAGGGAGCTGATTTTCTCCTGGTGAAACACAAGCAAAGCCTCTTCCCCAGGTTATTACCTTCCCTATTTCCCATGTCTTATTTTTGTTGTCTTTCCACCAAATCAGTTTTCCTTCATGTGGGCTGTTCTTTTTACCAGTAAGATGTTGTTCTGCAGAAGTAGTAGTCTGATTTCTATAAATGTTTAAAAAATTTAAAGTATAGAGTGCTAGATTAAGCTGCATCTGAGGAGAGGCACACTCCTTACTGTCTCCCCCTTCTTTTTGTTTAACTAACTGAGTTTTGAGTGTTCTATTGGTTCTTTCTATTATGGCCTGTCCTTGGGAATTATAAGGAATTCCTGTTGTATGTGTAATATTCCACTGATTTAAGAATTTTTGGAAAGCTTTACTATAATAACCTGGTCCATTGTCAGTTTTAATTTTTTCTGGGACTCTCATCACAGCAAAACAAGATAATAAATGTTTTTTAACATGGGAAGTACTTTCTCCTGTTTGGCATGTTGCCCATATGAAATGTGAATAAGTATCAACTGTTACATGAACATATGATAATTTTCCAAATGAAGGTACATGGGTAACATCCATTTGCCATAATGCATTGGGACACAGACCTCTGGGATTAACTCCTGCCTCTTGAGTGGGCAGGTGTAGCACTTGACACTGGGTACAATGTTGTACAATATTTTTTGCCTGTTTCTATGTGACATCAAATTTGTTTTTTAACCCTGCTGCATTTACATGAGTCAAAGCATGAAGTTCTTGTGCTTTTATGAATGCAGAGGATATCAGTAAGTCAGCTTGTTTATTTGCTTCAGTTAAAGGTCCTGGTAAATTACTATGTGCTCGAATATGAGTAATATAAAATGGGAAATTCCTCTTTCTTACAGTTTGTTGTAACAAATTGAATAGCTGGTTTAGCTGATCATCCATGCTATATTTAATTAGAGCTGTCTCAACATCTCTTGTAGCCTGTACTACATATGCAGAATCTGATATAATATTAACAGGTTGATTAAAATCTTCTAACACTGTAATGACTGCAACCAACTCTGCCCTTTGAGCTGATTGATATTGAGTTTTGATTACTCGCTCTTTTGGCCCTGTGTAAGCTGCTTTTCCATTGCTGGAACCATCAGTAAATATTGTCAGAGCATTTTCTAAAGGTTTATATCTGGTAATTTTAGGTAAAATCCAAGTAGTCAATTTTAAAAACTGGAAGATTTTTGTTTTTGGGTAATGATTATCAATAATTCCCACAAAATCAGCAAGGCCAATTTGCCATGTATTAGAATCGATAAAGGCTTGTTTAACTTGTTCCTTGGTTAAAGGAACAACTATTTTGTCTGGGTCCTTACCACACAACTTTATTATTCGTAATTTTGTTTGACCAATTAATGTAGCTATTTGATCCAAGTACAATGTAAAAGTTTTAATTGTACTGTGTGGAAGGAATGACCACTCCACAAGATCAGTATTTTGAACAATGATGCCTGTTGGAGAATGTGCAGTGGCAAAAATCAAAAGTTGGAGTGGGGCCAAAGAATCTATTCTGTTTATTTGTGCTGACTGAATTTTTTCTTCCACTAATTTAATTTCTTTTGTTGCCTCTGGAGTTAATATTCTTGTACTATTTAAGTCTGGGTCTCCTCTTAGGATTGAGAACAAATTTGACATGGCATAAGTAGGAATGCCTAGAGTTGGCCGAATCTAATTAATATCGCCTAACAATTTTTGAAAGTCATTTAATGTTTTTAATGTATCTTTTCTTATTTCTATTTTTTGTGGCTTAATTTTTCTATTTTCTATTTGCATCCCTAAATAATGAAAGGGAGCAGAGGTTTGGATCTTATCAAATGCTATTGTTAGTCCAGCGTTGGCAACCTCTGCTTGTAGAAATGTGTAACAGTCAATTAATTTGTCTCTTGTTTCTGCAGCACATAAAATGTCATCAATATAGTGAATGATATAACAATCTGAAAATTTGTCTCTAACTGGTTGAAGGACTTGACCTACGAAAGTTTGACAAATAGTTGGACTATTAAGCATTCCCTGTGGTAAAACTTTCCACTGAAACCTGGTGGCTGGTTCTTTATTATTTATGGCTGGTATAGTAAAAGCAAATTTTTTACAATCTTGCTCTGCCAGAGGAATGGTAAAAAAGCAATCCTTCAGATCAATTATAATTAAAGGCCAGTCTTTTGGGATCATGGCCGGGGAGGGCAATCCAGGTTGGAGAGGCCCCATGGGTTGAATTACAGCGTTTACGGCTCTTAAGTCCATTAACATACGCCATTTGCCTGATTTTTTCTGAATTATAAATACAGGAGAATTCCAGGGTGAGAATGAAGGCTCAATGTGTCCCTTTTCTAATTGTTCCTTTGTTAATAAGTGTAAAGCCTCCAGTTTTTGCTTTGGTAGCGGCCACTGATTTACCCATACCGGTTTTTCTGTTTTCCAAGTTAATGGAATGGGTTTAGGAGGCTCTACAGTGGCCGCCCCTAAAAAGGATACCCTATTCCTTTTCTTTCTTGATTTTTTTTAGTCTCAATTGGGACTTTAATGTCATTTTCATTTTTTCCTAATCCCTTTCCTGGTATATATTCCATTTTAGTCATGATTTTTTGACTTGTGGGGCTGTATAATGGAGCAGGCATAATAATTTCTGCACCCCATTGTTGTAACAAATCTCGACCCCATAGATTAACAGGAATTGAAGTAATCATTGGCTGAACAGTACTTTCTTGATTATCTGGCCCTAAACAATGTAAAATCATTGTACTTTCATATACTTCTGAAGCCGTGCCTACGCCGACAAGTCTCGTAACAGCCTTTTGTTTAGGCCAATTTTTTGGCCACTGATTTAAAGCAATGACAGAGATATCTGCTCCTGTATCTACCAACCCTTCAAACTGTTTTCCTTGAATAATGGCCTTACACACAGGTCTGCTCTCAGAGACCAGACTTGCCCAATATGCAGCCTTTCCTGTTGGATCAGTGCTTCTGAACCCTCCTGTTCTTTTTATTTCACTGTTTCCAATTTTAATATAAGGTAGGAGTAATAATTGAGCGATTCTGTCTCCTGGACTGGCACTCCAAGGAATTGAGGAACTAATAACCAATTGAATTTCGCCTTCATAGTCTGAATCAACCACACCAGTATGAATTTGAACTCCTTTTAGATTTAAACTTGATCTTCCTAAGATTAGTCCTACAGTCCCCTCAGGCAATGGGCCGTATACCCCTGTGGGGATTTTTTGTGGAGGCTCCCCTGGAAGCAGAGAGACCGCTTGTAAAGTACATAGATCTACTGCTGCGCTGCCACTTGTGGTGGGGGATAATTGCTGTATTGTGATAACTGGCTTATTCCCTAAGACACTTGCGACAGTGGGGGTTGTTGTTCCTGAAAACCCTGAGGAACAAAGGGTTGAATTTGGAATGCCCCAGTTTGTTGCGGGGCCTGAGGCTGGCCCCTCCTCTCGTTTCCCGACAGTGGTTGCCCATTTTTATCAAATTTAGAACGACATTGATTACCCCAATGTTTTCCCCTTTTACATCTTGGACATAGGCCAGGTGGCCCTTTATCTGTTGTTGTAGTAACTTGAGTAGTTACATTTTGTTTATTTGTGACTGGGCAATTCTTTTTTAGATGACCAATTTGACCACAATTATAACATTTTCCCCCAAATGTTTTCACTTGTCCTCCTAAAGCAACTCCTGTGATTGCCTGAGCCATAAGCATAGCTTTATGCATAGCTCCTCCAATTCCATCGCAGGCTTTAACGTACTCTGAGATTACATCTGATCCTGCGGGAACCTTTCCTTTTAATGGCTTAATGGCTGATTGACAATCCGGATTGGCGTTTTCATATGCCATTAACTCTACTATGACTTTACGGGCATTCTCATCGGTAATTGACTTTTGAGCAGCATCTTGAAGTCTTGCTACGAAATCTGGGTAGGGCTCTTTACAGCCTTGTCTTACTGTATTAAAGGAAGGGCAGGCAGTTTCTGGGTCTTGGATTTTTTCCCAGGCCCTGAGGCAGATAGCCCTGATTTGCTCAATGGCCTCATTTGGCATTATTGTTTGTTGGTCAACAGTGCTCCAATTTTGACCTATTCCTAATAGTTGATCTGCATCTATGTTAATTGGAGGATTGGCAGTCCTATTTCTTTGGGCCTGTACTTGTGCCCCATCAATCTACCAAGTCTTAAATTGTAAAAATTGAGAGGGTGAAAGTGAGGATTTTGCCAGAATCTCCCAGTCATAAGGAATGAGTCTATATCCATGAGCAATGGAATCTAATAATGTTCTCATGTAAGGAGAGTTGGGTCCATACTGTTTTACTCCTTCTTTCATTTCTTTCAGCATTTTTATAGAAAAGGACTGATATCTGGCTTCAGCCACGGGAGGCTCTCCCTCTTGAGCCCCTTCTCTAGGTGGTCTTGCTTCTAATATTACTGGGAATTGCCACGCCTCAATATCTCCCTGTTTTCTTGCCTCATCAATAATTTTATGTATTGCACTACCCTGTGTACTGGGCGGTGCTGTAGGATTAAGTCTCATGGTGGGCGGCTGAGGATATGGCGCCCTGCCCTGTGGCACTGGAAATGTTCCTGGCTGTCCACACAGATTTTCTGGGGGCTGCCGATACTGCAGTTCAGCTGGCGGCCCGTATTGATAGGCTACTGGCTGCTGGATCTTACTTTCTACCTGCTGATATTGTGGATACTGTACTTGGATTGGCATTGCCATGGCAGAGACTCTATCTTTCTCTATTTGATCTTCTTTTGGAGTTTGTACTTGTTTAACCTGCATTTGAGGTTCTAAGGTTGCAGGCATCTGAGCTGCTGTAAGAGGTGTTGGCCATCGTGGTTTAGACTCTGATGGCTCTGTTAATTTTGAATCCTTTTCCTCTAATTTTAACGTTTCAGGATATATTACCTCCTGTAATTGATTGTTGTCAACATTTTGCGTCAACCGAGCCATTACCGGCTCTGCTACACATTCACAGTGTGAATTTTCTTTTTCTTTCCGGGATTCTATCCCTGCCTCTTTTTCACAATCTACTGCACAGCTTTTAGGGACATCAGAAACTGAAACGCTATCTTCTTCTGTTTGCAATGGTTCTAAAGCTACTTTAATAATGACCCAATCATTCCATACTGTAAGTGGGATGATTTTACCTTCCCTACTTGCTTGTTTTAATTCTTTGCCAATTTTTTCCCAATCTTTTAGATCTAAAGTTCCCTGTTCTGGAAACCATGGACAAGACTGTTCTATTGTTTGAAAGAGCGTATTTAGATTTTTGGTAGACACTTTAACTCCTCCTCTTTTTAAGAGAATTTTTATAAAGCTGCGATAAGAGGCATATTTACTTTTAGTTTGCCCCATTGTTTCCCTAGGTTCTTCCGAGCGCACAAGCTTACCGCAAGGCTGACTGTAGAGTACTCGGGAGTCTCTCGTCGACTTGTCCTCAATGACCACGCTCCAGCGTACCTTCACCTTAGCAAAAAGCTCCCACGTTGGACGCCAGATGAAGGGGTGGCCTGCCCCTCCACACCTGTGGGTGCTTCTCGCTAGG
>NW_022321960.1:0-7583 GCF_002776525.5 Piliocolobus tephrosceles | reverse complement strand
CCTAGCGAGAAGCACCCACAGGTGTGGAGGGGCAGGCCACCCCTTCATCTGGCGTCCAACGTGGGAGCTTTTTGCTAAGGTGAAGGTACGCTGGAGCGTGGTCATTGAGGACAAGTCGACGAGAGACTCCCGAGTACTCTACAGTCAGCCTTGCGGTAAGCTTGTGCGCTCGGAAGAACCTAGGGAAACAATGGGGCAAACTAAAAGTAAATATGCCTCTTATCGCAGCTTTATAAAAATTCTCTTAAAAAGAGGAGGAGTTAAAGTGTCTACCAAAAATCTAAATACGCTCTTTCAAACAATAGAACAGTCTTGTCCATGGTTTCCAGAACAGGGAACTTTAGATCTAAAAGATTGGGAAAAAATTGGCAAAGAATTAAAACAAGCAAGTAGGGAAGGTAAAATCATCCCACTTACAGTATGGAATGATTGGGTCATTATTAAAGTAGCTTTAGAACCATTGCAAACAGAAGAAGATAGCGTTTCAGTTTCTGATGTCCCTAAAAGCTGTGCAGTAGATTGTGAAAAAGAGGCAGGGATAGAATCCCGGAAAGAAAAAGAAAATTCACACTGTGAATGTGTAGCAGAGCCGGTAATGGCTCGGTTGACGCAAAATGTTGACAACAATCAATTACAGGAGGTAATATATCCTGAAACGTTAAAATTAGAGGAAAAGGATTCAAAATTAACAGAGCCATCAGAGTCTAAACCACGATGGCCAACACCTCTTACAGCAGCTCAGATGCCTGCAACCTTAGAACCTCAAATGCAGGTTAAACAAGTACAAACTCCAAAAGAAGATCAAATAGAGAAAGATAGAGTCTCTGCCATGGCAATGCCAATCCAAGTACAGTATCCACAATATCAGCAGGTAGAAAGTAAGATCCAGCAGCCAGTAGCCTATCAATACGGGCCGCCAGCTGAACTGCAGTATCGGCAGCCCCCAGAAAATCTGTGTGGACAGCCAGGAACATTTCCAGTGCCACAGGGCAGGGCGCCATATCCTCAGCCGCCCACCATGAGACTTAATCCTACAGCACCGCCCAGTACACAGGGTAGTGCAATACATAAAATTATTGATGAGGCAAGAAAACAGGGAGATATTGAGGCGTGGCAATTCCCAGTAATATTAGAAGCAAGACCACCTAGAGAAGGGGCTCAAGAGGGAGAGCCTCCCGTGGCTGAAGCCAGATATCAGTCCTTTTCTATAAAAATGCTGAAAGAAATGAAAGAAGGAGTAAAACAGTATGGACCCAACTCTCCTTACATGAGAACATTATTAGATTCCATTGCTCATGGATATAGACTCATTCCTTATGACTGGGAGATTCTGGCAAAATCCTCACTTTCACCCTCTCAATTTTTACAATTTAAGACTTGGTAGATTGATGGGGCACAAGTACAGGCCCAAAGAAATAGGACTGCCAATCCTCCAATTAACATAGATGCAGATCAACTATTAGGAATAGGTCAAAATTGGAGCACTGTTGACCAACAAACAATAATGCCAAATGAGGCCATTGAGCAAATCAGGGCTATCTGCCTCAGGGCCTGGGAAAAAATCCAAGACCCAGAAACTGCCTGCCCTTCCTTTAATACAGTAAGACAAGGCTGTAAAGAGCCCTACCCAGATTTCGTAGCAAGACTTCAAGATGCTGCTCAAAAGTCAATTACCGATGAGAATGCCCGTAAAGTCATAGTAGAGTTAATGGCATATGAAAACGCCAATCCGGATTGTCAATCAGCCATTAAGCCATTAAAAGGAAAGGTTCCCGCAGGATCAGATGTAATCTCAGAGTACGTTAAAGCCTGCGATGGAATTGGAGGAGCTATGCATAAAGCTATGCTTATGGCTCAGGCAATCACAGGAGTTGCTTTAGGAGGACAAGTGAAAACATTTGGGGGAAAATGTTATAATTGTGGTCAAATTGGTCATCTAAAAAAGAATTGCCCAGTCACAAATAAACAAAATGTAACTACTCAAGTTACTACAACAACAGATAAAGGGCCACCTGGCCTATGTCCAAGATGTAAAAGGGGAAAACATTGGGGTAATCAATGTCGTTCTAAATTTGATAAAAATGGGCAACCACTGTCGGGAAACGAGAGGAGGGGCCAGCCTCAGGCCCCGCAACAAACTGGGGCATTCCAAATTCAACCCTTTGTTCCTCAGGGTTTTCAGGAACAACAACCCCCACTGTCGCAAGTGTCTTAGGGAATAAGCCAGTTATCACAATACAGCAATTATCCCCCACCACAAGTGGCAGCGCAGCAGTAGATCTATGTACTTTACAAGCGGTCTCTCTGCTTCCAGGGGAGCCTCCACAAAAAATCCCCACAGGGGTATACGGCCCATTGCCTGAGGGGACTGTAGGACTAATCTTAGGAAGATCAAGTTTAAATCTAAAAGGAGTTCAAATTCATACTGGTGTGGTTGATTCAGACTATGAAGGCGAAATTCAATTGGTTATTAGTTCCTCAATTCCTTGGAGTGCCAGTCCAGGAGACAGAATCGCTCAATTATTACTCCTACCTTATATTAAAATTGGAAACAGTGAAATAAAAAGAACAGGAGGGTTCAGAAGCACTGATCCAACAGGAAAGGCTGCATATTGGGCAAGTCTGGTCTCTGAGAGCAGACCTGTGTGTAAGGCCATTATTCAAGGAAAACAGTTTGAAGGGTTGGTAGATACAGGAGCAGATATCTCTGTCATTGCTTTAAATCAGTGGCCAAAAAATTGGCCTAAACAAAAGGCTGTTACGAGACTTGTCGGCGTAGGCACGGCTTCAGAAGTATATGAAAGTACAATGATTTTACATTGTTTAGGGCCAGATAATCAAGAAAGTACTGTTCAGCCAATGATTACTTCAATTCCTGTTAATCTATGGGGTCGAGATTTGTTACAACAATGGGGTGCAGAAATTATTATGCCTGCTCCATTATACAGCCCCACAAGTCAAAAAATCATGACTAAAATGGAATATATACCAGGAAAGGGATTAGGAAAAAATGAAAATGACATTAAAGTCCCAATTGAGACTAAAAAAAATCAAGAAAGAAAAGGAATAGGGTATCCTTTTTAGGGGCGGCCACTGTAGAGCCTCCTAAACCCATTCCATTAACTTGGAAAACAGAAAAACCGGTATGGGTAAATCAGTGGCCGCTACCAAAGCAAAAACTGGAGGCTTTACACTTATTAACAAAGGAACAATTAGAAAAGGGACACATTGAGCCTTCATTCTCACCCTGGAATTCTCCTGTATTTATAATTCAGAAAAAATCAGGCAAATGGCGTATGTTAATGGACTTAAGAGCCGTAAACGCTGTAATTCAACCCATGGGGCCTCTCCAACCTGGATTGCCCTCCCCGGCCATGATCCCAAAAGACTGGCCTTTAATTATAATTGATCTGAAGGATTGCTTTTTTACCATTCCTCTGGCAGAGCAAGATTGTAAAAAATTTGCTTTTACTATACCAGCCATAAATAATAAAGAACCAGCCACCAGGTTTCAGTGGAAAGTTTTACCACAGGGAATGCTTAATAGTCCAACTATTTGTCAAACTTTCGTAGGTCAAGTCCTTCAACCAGTTAGAGACAAATTTTCAGATTGTTATATCATTCACTATATTGATGACATTTTATGTGCTGCAGAAACAAGAGACAAATTAATTGACTGTTACACATTTCTACAAGCAGAGGTTGCCAACGCTGGACTAACAATAGCATTTGATAAGATCCAAACCTCTGCTCCCTTTCATTATTTAGGGATGCAAATAGAAAATAGAAAAATTAAGCCACAAAAAATAGAAATAAGAAAAGATACATTAAAAACATTAAATGACTTTCAAAAATTGTTAGGCGATATTAATTAGATTCGGCCAACTCTAGG
This sequence comes from Piliocolobus tephrosceles, assembly GCF_002776525.5. NCBI lineage: Eukaryota > Metazoa > Chordata > Mammalia > Primates > Cercopithecidae > Piliocolobus > Piliocolobus tephrosceles. Next base: position 3,691 of record NW_022321960.1, on the reverse strand, counting down.
CATTCCTACTTATGCCATGTCAAATTTGTTCTCAATCCTAAGAGGAGACCCAGACTTAAATAGTACAAGAATATTAACTCCAGAGGCAACAAAAGAAATTAAATTAGTGGAAGAAAAAATTCAGTCAGCACAAATAAACAGAATAGATTCTTTGGCCCCACTCCAACTTTTGATTTTTGCCACTGCACATTCTCCAACAGGCATCATTGTTCAAAATACTGATCTTGTGGAGTGGTCATTCCTTCCACACAGTACAATTAAAACTTTTACATTGTACTTGGATCAAATAGCTACATTAATTGGTCAAACAAAATTACGAATAATAAAGTTGTGTGGTAAGGACCCAGACAAAATAGTTGTTCCTTTAACCAAGGAACAAGTTAAACAAGCCTTTATCGATTCTAATACATGGCAAATTGGCCTTGCTGATTTTGTGGGAATTATTGATAATCATTACCCAAAAACAAAAATCTTCCAGTTTTTAAAATTGACTACTTGGATTTTACCTAAAATTACCAGATATAAACCTTTAGAAAATGCTCTGACAATATTTACTGATGGTTCCAGCAATGGAAAAGCAGCTTACACAGGGCCAAAAGAGCGAGTAATCAAAACTCAATATCAATCAGCTCAAAGGGCAGAGTTGGTTGCAGTCATTACAGTGTTAGAAGATTTTAATCAACCTGTTAATATTATATCAGATTCTGCATATGTAGTACAGGCTACAAGAGATGTTGAGACAGCTCTAATTAAATATAGCATGGATGATCAGCTAAACCAGCTATTCAATTTGTTACAACAAACTGTAAGAAAGAGGAATTTCCCATTTTATATTACTCATATTCGAGCACATAGTAATTTACCAGGACCTTTAACTGAAGCAAATAAACAAGCTGACTTACTGATATCCTCTGCATTCATAAAAGCACAAGAACTTCATGCTTTGACTCATGTAAATGCAGCAGGGTTAAAAAACAAATTTGATGTCACATAGAAACAGGCAAAAAATATTGTACAACATTGTACCCAGTGTCAAGTGCTACACCTGCCCACTCAAGAGGCAGGAGTTAATCCCAGAGGTCTGTGTCCCAATGCATTATGGCAAATGGATGTTACCCATGTACCTTCATTTGGAAAATTATCATATGTTCATGTAACAGTTGATACTTATTCACATTTCATATGGGCAACATGCCAAACAGGAGAAAGTACTTCCCATGTTAAAAAACATTTATTATCTTGTTTTGCTGTGATGAGAGTCCCAGAAAAAATTAAAACTGACAATGGACCAGGTTATTATAGTAAAGCTTTCCAAAAATTCTTAAATCAGTGGAATATTACACATACAACAGGAATTCCTTATAATTCCCAAGGACAGGCCATAATAGAAAGAACCAATAGAACACTCAAAACTCAGTTAGTTAAACAAAAAGAAGGGGGAGACAGTAAGGAGTGTGCCTCTCCTCAGATGCAGCTTAATCTAGCACTCTATACTTTAAATTTTTTAAACATTTATAGAAATCAGACTACTACTTCTGCAGAACAACATCTTACTGGTAAAAAGAACAGCCCACATGAAGGAAAACTGATTTGGTGGAAAGACAACAAAAATAAGACATGGGAAATAGGGAAGGTAATAACCTGGGGAAGAGGCTTTGCTTGTGTTTCACCAGGAGAAAATCAGCTCCCTATTTGGATACCCACTAGACATTTGAAGTTCTACAATGAACCCATCGGAGATGCAAAGAAAAGCGCCTCCACGGAGACGGAAACACTACAATCGAGCACCATTGACTCGCAGGATGAATCAAGTGGTGATATCAGAAGAACAGATGAAGTCACCATGCACCAAGAAGGAGGAGCTGCCAACCTGGACACAGTTAAAGAAGCTGACACTGTTAGCTAGAAAAAGCCTAGCTAGCACAAAGGTGACACAAACCTCAGAAAAAATGCTGCTTGCAGCTTTAATGGTTGTATCAACGGTGGTAAGTCTCCCCGTGCCTGCAGGAGCAGCTGCAGCTAATTATACCTACTGGGCCTATGTGCCTTTCCCGCCCTTAATTCGGGCAGTGACATGGATGGATAATCCTATTGAAGTATATGTTAATAATAGTGTGTGGGTACCTGGTCCCACAGATGATCGTTGCCCTGCCAAACCGGAAGAAAAAAGAATGATAATAAATATTTCCATTGGGTATCGTTATCCTCCTATATGTCTAGGGAAAGCACCAGAATGTTTAATGCCTGCTATCCAAAATTGGTTGGTAGAAGTGCCTACTCTCAATCCCATCAGTATATTTACTTACCACAAGGTTGTGGAATTCACAATCTGGTATCGATCAAAAATTGGCAAATCAAATTAATGATCTTAAACAAACTGTCATTTGGATAGGAGATAGGCTCATGAGCTTAGAACATCGTTTCCAGTTACAGTGTGACTGGAATACTTCAGATTTTTGTATTACACCCCAAATTTATAATGAGTCTAAACATCACTGGGACATGGTAAAACGCCATTTACAGGGAAGAGAAGATAATCTCACTTTAGACATTTCTAAATTAAAAGAACAAATTTTTGAAGCCTCTCAAAGTCATTTAAATATTGTCCCTGGAGCTGAGGCGTTAGATCAAGTGACAAAAAATCTTTATGGATTAAACCCCACGACTTGGATTAAGTCTATTAGAAACTCTACTGTAGTAAATTTTGGAATTATGTGTCTCTGTTTAATCGGTTTGTTTTTAGTGTGCTGGACCAGTCGAAGAATCCTGCGCCACAATCGAGAGAACGAACAAGCCTTCATCGCCATGGCACATTTGTATAGAGAAAAAGAGAAAAAAAATGTTGCGAAAAATCAGGGACCTTGAACAGAGGGACTGGCTGGAGCCACAACAACAACAACAACAAATAATAATAATATGAAAATTTCATGGACATTTTATTAGTTCTTCAAAATTTATACTTTTATAATTTCTTATGTCTGTCTTTAATCTCTTAATCCCATCATTTTCTTTGTAAGATGAGGAAGATATATGTCACCTCAAGACCCTATGATAATTGCCTTAACTACACAAATTGTTTGTAGAGCATGTGTGTTTAAACAGTATGAAAACTGGGCATCTTGAAAAAAGAACGAGATAACAGCGATGTTCAGGAAACAAGGGAGGTAACCTTGAACTGGCCGCTGGTGAGCCGGACGGACAGAGCCATATCTTTTCTCCTTTTGCACACAAATAGGAGAGATATCGCTGAATTCTTTTTCTCAGCATGGAATATCCCTGAGAAGGAGAATGCGCTCTAAGGGTAGGCCTATAAACGACCCCCTTGGAGGCGTGCCGCCTTTTACAGTTGAAGCCGAAGGGATGAAATAAGCCCCGGCATCCTGTAGTGCTCTCAGGCTTATTGGGAGGGAAAAAAATTCCCACCTAATAAATTTTGGCCAGTCAGGTTGTCTGCTCTCAAACCCTATTTCCTGATAAAATGTTATCAATGACTATGCGTGCCCTAAAATTTCATTAGCAACTTTAATTTTAATGTTAACACCATCCTGTCCCCACTTATTCTGTAATATTCTATTACCTTATAAAGTATGTAATCTCGGTGTCATGATGATAATGGTAATTGTGTTAAAAAGAAAAGGGGGAAATGTAGGGAAAAAATAGGTTAGCCTGTTGCTGTGTTATTATAGATAGA
>NW_022321959.1:0-1423 GCF_002776525.5 Piliocolobus tephrosceles | reverse complement strand
CAAACCTGGATGGAGAAGGAGTTTGATGAATTGACAAAAGCAGGCTTCAGAACGTGGGTAATAACAAACTCCTCCGAGCCAACGGAGCATGTTCTAACCCAATGCAAGGAAGCTAAGAACCTTGAAAAAAGGACAGATGAATGACTGACTAGAATAACCAGTTTAGAGAAGAATGTAAATGACCTGATGGAGCTGAAAAACACAGCATGAGAACTTCGTGAAGCATACGCAAGTATGAATAGCCGAATCAATCAAGTGGAAGAAAGGATATCAGAGATTGAAAATCAACTTAATGAAATAAAGCAAGAAGACAAGATTAGAGAAAAAAGAATAAGAAGGAATGAACAAAACCTCCAAGAAATATGTGAAAGGACGAAATCTACATTTGATTGGTGTACCTGAAAGTCACAGGGAGAATGGAACCAAGTTGGAAAACACTCTTCAGGATATTATCCAGAACTTCCCCAACCTAGCAAGACAGGCCAATATTCAAATTCAGGAAATAAAGAGAACACCACAAACATACTCCTGAAGAAGAGCAACCCCAAGACACATAATCGTCAGATTCACCAAGGTTGAAATGAAGGAAAAAATGTTAGGGAAGCCAGAGAGAAAGCTTGGATTACCCACAAAGGGAAGCCCATCAGACTAACAGCAGATCTTTCTGCAGAAACCCTACAAGCCAGAAGAGTGGGGGCCAATATTCAACACTCTTAAAGGAAAGAATTTTCAATCCAGAATTTCATATCCAGCCAAACTAAGCTTCATAAGCTAAGGAGAAATAAAATCCTTTACAGACAAGTAAATGCTGAGAGATTTTGTCAGCACCAGGCCTGCCTTACAAGAGCTCCTGAAGGAAGCACTAAACATTGAAAGAACAATCAGCACCAACCACTGCAAAAACATACCAAATTGTGCAGACTATCAACACTATGAAGAAATTGCATCAACTAATGGGCAAAACAACCAGCTAGCATTATAATGACAGGATCAAGTTCACATACAACAATATATTCACCTTAAATGTAAACAGGCTAAGTGCCCCAATTAAAAGACACAGGCTGGCAAACTAGATAAAGAGACAAGACCCATCAGTGTGCTGTATTCATGAGACCCATCTTACATGCAAAGACAAACATAGGCTCAAAATAAAGGGATGGAGGAATATTTACGAAGCAAATGGAAGAAAGAAAAAATCAGGAGTTGCAATCCTAACCTCTGATAAAACAGGCTTTAAACCAACAAAGATCAAAAGAGACAAAGCATTACATAATGGTAAAGGGATCAATGCAACAAGAAGAGCTAACTCTCCTAAATATATATGCAGCCAACACAGGAGCACCTAGATTCATAAAGCAAGTCCTTAGAGAGTTAGCACAGAAAGGAATAGCACGTCCACTCAGAGACCCCATCCGAAGGTCAC
>NW_022321958.1:0-1423 GCF_002776525.5 Piliocolobus tephrosceles | reverse complement strand
GTGACCTTCGGATGGGGTCTCTGAGTGGACGTGCTATTCCTTTCTGTGCTAACTCTCTAAGGACTTGCTTTATGAATCTAGGTGCTCCTGTGTTGGCTGCATATATATTTAGGAGAGTTAGCTCTTCTTGTTGCATTGATCCCTTTACCATTATGTAATGCTTTGTCTCTTTTGATCTTTGTTGGTTTAAAGCCTGTTTTATCAGAGGTTAGGATTGCAACTCCTGATTTTTTCTTTCTTCCATTTGCTTCGTAAATATTCCTCCATCCCTTTATTTTGAGCCTATGTTTGTCTTTGCATGTAAGATGGGTCTCATGAATACAGCACACTGATGGGTCTTGTCTCTTTATCTAGTTTGCCAGCCTGTGTCTTTTAATTGGGGCACTTAGCCTGTTTACATTTAAGGTGAATATATTGTTGTATGTGAACTTGATCCTGTCATTATAATGCTAGCTGGTTGTTTTGCCCATTAGTTGATGCAATTTCTTCATAGTGTTGATAGTCTGCACAATTTGGTATGTTTTTGCAGTGGTTGGTGCTGATTGTTCTTTCAATGTTTAGTGCTTCCTTCAGGAGCTCTTGTAAGGCAGGCCTGGTGCTGACAAAATCTCTCAGCATTTACTTGTCTGTAAAGGATTTTATTTCTCCTTAGCTTATGAAGCTTAGTTTGGCTGGATATGAAATTCTGGATTGAAAATTCTTTCCTTTAAGAGTGTTGAATATTGGCCCCCACTCTTCTGGCTTGTAGGGTTTCTGCAGAAAGATCTGCTGTTAGTCTGATGGGCTTCCCTTTGTGGGTAATCCAAGCTTTCTCTCTGGCTTCCCTAACATTTTTTCCTTCATTTCAACCTTGGTGAATCTGACGATTATGTGTCTTGGGGTTGCTCTTCTTCAGGAGTATGTTTGTGGTGTTCTCTTTATTTCCTGAATTTGAATATTGGCCTGTCTTGCTAGGTTGGGGAAGTTCTGGATAATATCCTGAAGAGTGTTTTCCAACTTGGTTCCATTCTCCCTGTGACTTTCAGGTACACCAATCAAATGTAGATTTCGTCCTTTCACATATTTCTTGGAGGTTTTGTTCATTCCTTCTTATTCTTTTTTCTCTAATCTTGTCTTCTTGCTTTATTTCATTAAGTTGATTTTCAATCTCTGATATCCTTTCTTCCACTTGATTGATTCGGCTATTCATACTTGCGTATGCTTCACGAAGTTCTCATGCTGTGTTTTTCAGCTCCATCAGGTCATTTACATTCTTCTCTAAACTGGTTATTCTAGTCAGTCATTCATCTGTCCTTTTTTCAAGGTTCTTAGCTTCCTTGCATTGGGTTAGAACATGCTCCGTTGGCTCGGAGGAGTTTGTTATTACCCACGTTCTGAAGCCTGCTTTTGTCAATTCATCAAACTCCTTCTCCATCCAGGTTTG
>NW_022321957.1:0-2031 GCF_002776525.5 Piliocolobus tephrosceles | reverse complement strand
AAAGGGTGGAAAGAGCAAAACTTAACATGGGTAGTGGATGCTGGAGACAGAAGTAAATGGGGAGCTGGGGTTGTCTGTTGAGTGTGTTGTTTACAGTGCGAACCTCCAGAGGCCCGTGAAGGTATCCCGAACCCACACTACTGCAGATGGGCTGAGAGGCGGCATAAAGGCGGGGCTGGGGAGTGACAAAAAAGCTGTACCCCGAGAGCATCCCAGCGAGCCTCTCCAGCAGCAGCCATCCCCCTGTGCCCCATTCGGTTCCACCAGCTCAGAGCAGGGAGGGCCTGAAACAGACGACACCAAGAAGCAGCCAGTGATGGGTGACCCAGCCAGCTGGAACCCAGCCCAGAGCAGGGAGCACCAGGAATCTCCTGTCCTTGGCAGAGACACGGTTTTGATCCAGGCTAATACTGATTTCTGAGGCTCTCAGCACTGCAGAATTTTAGACCTGAAGAGTGACAGCTACCTCAGTTCTTCCCTTTGATACAGGGCACATGAATCCTGCTCTGTTGGCAAGAGTCCAACAATGCAGGCAAGTCCCTGGTCTGGTAAAGCAAAGGAAAACTTGTCCTAAACGCTCCGCAGAACTTAAAAGCATCCACCACTCAAATTGGGAAGAATCACGGAGTTAATAATGGGGTTATTGCTCTTCTTAAATGTTATTAATAGTGATATAATACTTCCTCTCTCCTCATTTGGAGACAAGCAGCTGCCATGCGCCAGGATAATGAAGGTCATAATAGGGAAGGAAGGAGCATGAAATTGACTCTGACCTTAGTCTCCATGCAATGTGGGAAGCAGTGCCAGTTGCCACAGCTGCACCGCTTTCCCTCCCATCAGTGGGGAGTTGATGGGAGGCCAAGCCCACCCTGGGGAGATTCTACAATATTCTAGCACCATGAGGCTGGACTGTATCCCATCCTGGCAAGAAAATCCTAGTGATCAAGAGATCATCATTCTGCAAACTTCCTGGGAAGGTTTTTCTGATCAAAGAACTGCGGGTGTCCAATCCTGCTGTACATGTTAACATGTACGAGCACCGAGGCAAGAGGCACAGTATAAGAGACGCAGAGAACAATTCTTTCCTGTCTGTCTTGGCCAGGGCTCTGCATCAAGTGTTACTGGGCTGGCCTCAGCTTCCTCATCTGCAAAACAAACAGTTGTCTGCTCAACCCCATAGGAGTTCTGTAAGGCTAAAATGAGATAACAGATGTGAAGGTGGTTTGCAAAAAATAAGTGTGGGGCTATTCCTCTGCAGGAAACATCTCCATCACAGCTGGTTAGAGGTGACCACAGACCTCTGCTGCAGAGCATGCACCCGCAAACCTGGACTTCAAAGCAGCCTCTTTTGCTGAGCTAGCTCTGCCCCTGCCCAACACCTGTTGGGAAATCTCAGGTTGCAACATTTCTGAAAACACATTCTGACTGCTTGACAGACCAGAGGAAGGCAATGCACCAGTGTCTCAATCCTTCTAGAAACTGCTATTAAAAACAGAAGACTGCAGGGAGGGTGTAGATCACAGTGACTGTGGCTGGGGAATTTTCCCTATTTTACCCCTTCCTTTCCCCCAACCACCTCGCTTGTCCTTCCATCCTGTTCCCGTTCCCTATTCCATACATAATGGTCTCGTGACTCCGCCTCTCTGCCTGTCTGTTTCTCGACCCCCCAACCCACCCATTCCTTCTGCTTATCAAACCCCTTCCAAGACACTTCAGCTGCCAACAACCTCTCCTTCACCCAGCTCTCAAAAGTAAAGCCTTGCTGTCCTCCAAACTGTGGTCCTTGGACCAAAGCATCAGTACCAGCCGGGTACTTAATCAAAATGAAGAACCTTGGGCTCCACCCCAACCCACTGAACCAGACTCCAGATTCTGCATTTTAATAAGATCTCCTAGTGCATATGCGTGCTCAGATCTACAGCAGCTCTGATGACTGCCACCCTCCCCCGCCCGCCCACCCGGAACTCACACACAGGCTTCACCCCTTTTGACTGGAAGAGAATGATGAGTCGCAAGAGTACGCTAAGTTAA
>NW_022321956.1:0-2031 GCF_002776525.5 Piliocolobus tephrosceles | reverse complement strand
TTAACTTAGCGTACTCTTGCGACTCATCATTCTCTTCCAGTCAAAAGGGGTGAAGCCTGTGTGTGAGTTCCGGGTGGGCGGGCGGGGGAGGGTGGCAGTCATCAGAGCTGCTGTAGATCTGAGCACGCATATGCACTAGGAGATCTTATTAAAATGCAGAATCTGGAGTCTGGTTCAGTGGGTTGGGGTGGAGCCCAAGGTTCTTCATTTTGATTAAGTACCCGGCTGGTACTGATGCTTTGGTCCAAGGACCACAGTTTGGAGGACAGCAAGGCTTTACTTTTGAGAGCTGGGTGAAGGAGAGGTTGTTGGCAGCTGAAGTGTCTTGGAAGGGGTTTGATAAGCAGAAGGAATGGGTGGGTTGGGGGGTCGAGAAACAGACAGGCAGAGAGGCGGAGTCACGAGACCATTATGTATGGAATAGGGAACGGGAACAGGATGGAAGGACAAGCGAGGTGGTTGGGGGAAAGGAAGGGGTAAAATAGGGAAAATTCCCCAGCCACAGTCACTGTGATCTACACCCTCCCTGCAGTCTTCTGTTTTTAATAGCAGTTTCTAGAAGGATTGAGACACTGGTGCATTGCCTTCCTCTGGTCTGTCAAGCAGTCAGAATGTGTTTTCAGAAATGTTGCAACCTGAGATTTCCCAACAGGTGTTGGGCAGGGGCAGAGCTAGCTCAGCAAAAGAGGCTGCTTTGAAGTCCAGGTTTGCGGGTGCATGCTCTGCAGCAGAGGTCTGTGGTCACCTCTAACCAGCTGTGATGGAGATGTTTCCTGCAGAGGAATAGCCCCACACTTATTTTTTGCAAACCACCTTCACATCTGTTATCTCATTTTAGCCTTACAGAACTCCTATGGGGTTGAGCAGACAACTGTTTGTTTTGCAGATGAGGAAGCTGAGGCCAGCCCAGTAACACTTGATGCAGAGCCCTGGCCAAGACAGACAGGAAAGAATTGTTCTCTGCGTCTCTTATACTGTGCCTCTTGCCTCGGTGCTCGTACATGTTAACATGTACAGCAGGATTGGACACCCGCAGTTCTTTGATCAGAAAAACCTTCCCAGGAAGTTTGCAGAATGATGATCTCTTGATCACTAGGATTTTCTTGCCAGGATGGGATACAGTCCAGCCTCATGGTGCTAGAATATTGTAGAATCTCCCCAGGGTGGGCTTGGCCTCCCATCAACTCCCCACTGATGGGAGGGAAAGCGGTGCAGCTGTGGCAACTGGCACTGCTTCCCACATTGCATGGAGACTAAGGTCAGAGTCAATTTCATGCTCCTTCCTTCCCTATTATGACCTTCATTATCCTGGCGCATGGCAGCTGCTTGTCTCCAAATGAGGAGAGAGGAAGTATTATATCACTATTAATAACATTTAAGAAGAGCAATAACCCCATTATTAACTCCGTGATTCTTCCCAATTTGAGTGGTGGATGCTTTTAAGTTCTGCGGAGCGTTTAGGACAAGTTTTCCTTTGCTTTACCAGACCAGGGACTTGCCTGCATTGTTGGACTCTTGCCAACAGAGCAGGATTCATGTGCCCTGTATCAAAGGGAAGAACTGAGGTAGCTGTCACTCTTCAGGTCTAAAATTCTGCAGTGCTGAGAGCCTCAGAAATCAGTATTAGCCTGGATCAAAACCGTGTCTCTGCCAAGGACAGGAGATTCCTGGTGCTCCCTGCTCTGGGCTGGGTTCCAGCTGGCTGGGTCACCCATCACTGGCTGCTTCTTGGTGTCGTCTGTTTCAGGCCCTCCCTGCTCTGAGCTGGTGGAACCGAATGGGGCACAGGGGGATGGCTGCTGCTGGAGAGGCTCGCTGGGATGCTCTCGGGGTACAGCTTTTTTGTCACTCCCCAGCCCCGCCTTTATGCCGCCTCTCAGCCCATCTGCAGTAGTGTGGGTTCGGGATACCTTCACGGGCCTCTGGAGGTTCGCACTGTAAACAACACACTCAACAGACAACCCCAGCTCCCCATTTACTTCTGTCTCCAGCATCCACTACCCATGTTAAGTTTTGCTCTTTCCACCCTTT
>NW_022321953.1:0-1020 GCF_002776525.5 Piliocolobus tephrosceles | reverse complement strand
TTTTCTCCAAGTGGCTAAATCATGTTTTCAAGAATCCTCTCTGTACCGTATAAGATCCGGCAGACAAATAACATCTAGTCTGTTGTTCTAAATGTCTCAGGTTAGTGAACTTTTATTCAGTTCAAGCTTCTGTTGAGGCCCAATAGGCAAAGCTCTGTTCTAGGGACCCTGAGGGAAATTTGGTGATAGTACACAGTACCCGCTGTGAGGGGCGTCAAGAGGAGTCTGCTCCTAATAGAACCTGTGGTATCTATAACCGGCAGCATCAAGAGCAGGGAGTAGGGGCCGTGCAAGGTGGCTCAGTCCGGTAATCCCAGTACTTTGGGAGGCTGAGGCGGGTGGATCACGAGGTCAGGAGTTTGATTCCATCCTGGGTAACGTGGAGAGACCCCGTATCTACTAAGATTACAAAAATTAGCTGGGCGTGGTGGCGGACGCCTGTAATCCCAGCTACTCGGGAGGCTGAGGCTGGAGGATCCCTTGAACCCAGGAGGCAGAGGTTGCAGTGAGCCAAGATCATGCCATTGCACTCCAGCCTGGGCGATGGCGCAAGACTCATCAAAAGGAAACAAACAAAAAAGGCAGAGAGTAGCCTGGTGAGAGGGAAGTCCTGTTTCTTGGGGCACAGGCTTTTGTTCCTAAAGAGGAAGAAAGATGCACCCAAGAATGTGTGGAAGTAGCAGTGCAATGTGCAATGCAGGAACCCTGGGCCTGTCTCCTGGGCTTCATCCAAGTTACTTGTCCTGTGTGTCCCTCAGTTTCCTTATCTGTTCATATGGTACTACAGTAATGCCGACCTCTGTAAATTGCTGCAATGGATTACTTGAGCTATTTCTTGTAAATCTCCGAGAACATTTATTGGCACAGAGTAAACACTATTTATTAGTTCTTCGTTTTACTGTTTCTAAATTAACACAAACTTTGTTAGTATTGGGCATATTTCCTTCATAGTCTTGTCGTCTTATGTCTCATACTTTATGTTTCTATTATGATTGTTAAAATCATATCTGCAGATATGAT
>NW_022321952.1:0-6461 GCF_002776525.5 Piliocolobus tephrosceles | reverse complement strand
AGAGTCCAGAGTCAAAGCCAAGCAGCAACGATCTTTATTACAGGTTCGAACCTGAAACTCTCACGCACACCCGTGAAACGAGCGGGGTGGGAGAGCTCCCCAACTGGGCTCAGGACAGTGTTATATAGTCTGGGATAAATAGGCACAGAGTCATTATACAAATCAGATGTATGATTGGTCGATATTTGAACAAGGCGATTTGGCTGATTATGATTGGTTCCCGCCATTTCTGGTATTTCAGTTAATTTTGAAATTCTGATGACGTTTATCAGGGGCTTGCACGGCAGGGGTAGGGCTTGTTTCCGCAAACCCGAGGTGGGAAAGCAGTCTTACACAAAGGCAGTTAATCATATTGCGACAGGTTTTACAGGGCTTGTTTTGCAACATGGGTGTACCTTACTTAAACGCGTCTTGTGACCTTGCCGTGCCTCAGAAAGAAAAACAGGAACTTACAAAATCTCTAGAATGTGCCGAGATAGGGACAAAAGGATTGTGAGAGCAGAACAAAGGTTTAGCAATAGGGTGGGTACACACTTTTATGCCCTTTCATTTCCCCCTCTCATAAGTAACTGGGTGTCCAATCCTGGACCTTCAGTCTCTTATAGTGTAGCTTCTCCTTCTGGGTGGAGAAGAGGTTGGTGATGGCTACGGAGGACAATTAGTTGGATAGTATCAAACCTCTCTCTGACAAATTGTAGAATTCTATTTACCACACAGGGGCCTATAGTAAGCAGAAGCAGTAAAGACATTAGGGATTAGATGGCGCAGCAGTGAGAAAAGTCAGATGCGTGAGGCATAAAAGCATAGGTAAGCTAGACATGGCTATGGCTATGGGGGATTACGGCACAGGGTTAGCTTTAAGGGATTATTCTTAGCTTTGTCTATAGTCCATGTAACCGGTGCTCCAGACGGCTCAAGAAGGTCGGATGTTGGGTCCACTGGTTTGACGTGTGTGTAGTGGATCCATGAAGCGATGCCTTCTACTTTGAGAGTGGTGGGAGTAGTCAGGAGTACTTGCAGTGGTCCTTTCCACCTGGGCTGGAGAGTCTCTTGTCCATGGCCGCTTGACTAAGACCCAGTCTCCTGGCTGGAACAAATGAGGTGTTGGCGGAGGTCCTGTTTCGTACAGCTCTCGTAGCTTGGGCCAAATTTCCTGGTGAATTTTCTGTAAGGCTTGTAGGGAGAACAAGAGCTCAGAGACATTTTCGGTTTCAGATTTGAGTAGGTCATCTTTTAAACTGGGAACCAGGGGTGGGGGTCTGCCATACATGATTTCATATGGGGTAAGGCCCAGTCTGTAAGGGGTATTCCGGGCCCGGAACAGAGAGTAGGGGAGAAGTACTACCCAATGAGCGCCAGTCTCCATGGTCAATTTAGTTAAGGTCTCTTTCAAGGTCCGATTCATCCTTTCTACCTGTCCTGAGCTTTGGGGCCTATAAGCACAATGTAGTTTCCAATCTGCCCCAAGAATGGAAGCCAAATCCTGACTTACCTTAGCAACGAAGGCCGGTCCATTATCTGACCCTATCTGGACAGGGAAGCCATACCTGGGGAGGATTTCTTCCAAAATTTTCTTTGCTACAACCTGAGCAGTTTCTCTCTTAGTTGGGAACGCTTCCGTCCATCCTGAAAAAGTATCTACAAAAACAAGTAAGTACTGATACCCGTATTTCCCGGGTTTTACCTCAGTGAAATCTATCTCCCAATAGACACCGGGCCTAGTTCCTCTAAACCTAGTCCCTGCAGTGGCTTGGGTTTGGGGGTAGGCGTTGTTTAGTTGGCAGACTTTGCAATTTGTTGTAATATTGCTGGCCAGTTCAGCTATGCGCCTGATTCTGAACTTGGCGTGCCTGATTAAGTCTATCATTTGCTGGGCCCCCAGGTGGGTTGTCCGGTGGATGTGTTCCAATACCTGCCGTCCTAATTCTTCTGGCAGGATGGTTTGGTCATTGATATCAGTCCACCACCCATTCTGAACCTGTTTTAGGGGAAGCGTGTCCATCCACTCACGATCCTGTTCGGAATAGTCAGGAAAACATGGTAAGTCTCGTGGGCCAGGATCAGGGAGCTGGAGCGCAAGGAGCTGACTGGGAGCCTTTGCTATGCTCCGTGCGGTTTGGTCTGCTAAGAAGTTGCCTCGAGCAATTGGCGTGGTTGGTTTCTGATGCCCAGGGCAATGTACAATAGCCAATTTCTTTGGCTTCCATAAGGCAGTTAGCAGGGCTAGGATTTCTTGTTTGTTTTTTATCTCTCTTCCTTCAGCTGTCAATAGTCCTCTTTCTCTGTAGATGGCCCCATGTATATGCGCAGTAGCAAAAGCATAGCGGCTATCCGTGTATACTGTTAGTTTTTTCTCCGCCCCTAGGGTGAGGGCTTGGGTGAGTGCTACCAGTTCGGCTCTTTGGGCCGATGTCCCTGGGGGCAAGGGTTCCGCCCAGATTACCTCAGTCTCTGACGTCACAGCCCCCCCCTGCATACCTCTGGCCTTGATGAACGAAGCTGCTGCCATCCATGAACCAAATGAGCTCTGCGTCAGGGAGGGGGCGGTCTTGCAGGTCTTCCCATACTCCATGCACCTGAGCCAATATCTCAATGCACTCATGGAGTGGGGCGTCTAGGTCTGGATTTGGTAGTAGTGAGGCAGGGTTTAAGGTCGTTGGGGGCAGAAAAGTTATTCTGGGAGGGTTTAACAGCAGTCCTTGATAGTGGGTGAGCCGGGCGTTACTTATCCATCGGTCTGGCGGCTGCCAGAGGACGCCCTCAATGGCATGCGGGGTTGTAATGCGCAACTCTTGCCCCATGATAAGTTTATCAGCATCCCGGACCATTAGGGCAGTCACCGCGATTATCCGGAGGCAGGGTGGCCAGCCAGCAGCCACTGAATCTAATTTTTTTTGACAGATAGGCGACTGGCCTCTGCCAGGGGCCTAGGTACTGTGTTAACACAGCTTTTGCAATGCCCTTACTTTCATCCACGTATAAGTGGAATGGCTTGGAGACATCAAGGAGCCCCAGCGCGGGAGCTGATAACAAAGCAGTTTTGATCTGTTGGAAGGCCATCTCAGCCTCTTCCGTCCAATTGAAGGGCTGCCGTTCTTTTGTTGCCTGGTATAGGGGCTTGGCTAACTCTGCAAACCCGGGTATCCATAACCTACAGAACCCCGCTGACCCCAGGAATTCTCTCACTTGCCGTGTCGACTGGGGTCTAGGGATACGCAGGACTGTTTCCTTCCGGGCTCTGGTTAACCAGCATTGCCCCCCTTTTAATAGGTATCCCAGGTAGGTTACCTCCGACTTGCAGATCTGGGCCTTTGTTGCTGAGGCTCGGTAGCCTAGCTTCCCCAGAGTCTTTAGGAGGTTTTCAGTCCCTTGTACACAAGCTTCTGGAGATCTGGCCGCTATTAAGAGATTATCAACATACTGCAAAAGAGTTATTTCAGGGTGCTGCCGCCGGTACTCACCCAGATCTTCATGAAGGGCTTCATCGAACAGGGTTGGCGAGTTCTTGAATCCCTGTGGCAGTCTGGTCCATGTCAGCTGACCGTTGGTGCCTCTCTCAGGATCAGTCCATTCAAATGCAAAGAGTTCTTGACTTTTGGGAGCCAGAGGAAGGCTGAAGAAAGCATCTTTTAGATCAAGAACGGTATACCACTGTTTTTCTGGATGTAAGGCACTTAAAAGGGTGTATGGATTGGGCACAGTGGGGTGTATGTCCATGACCCTTTTATTAACTTCTCTTAAATCTTGCACTGGCCTATAATCCATACTGTTGGGTTTACGAACAGGTAACAGTGGAGTATTCCAGGATGAGTGGCAAGCCTGTAGGACTCCCTGGTCTAGGAGTCTGCGGATATAGGGCGTAATTCCTTCTTTTGCCTCTAGGGGCATGGGATATTGCCGAACCTGAACCGGATCCGTCCCCGGCTTAACTTGGACAAATATGGCAGGCCGATGTTTAGCTAGCCCCAAGCCCCCAGTTTCTGCCCACGCTTCAGGGAAGCGCTGGAGCCAAGAGTCAATTTCCTGATCAGGGGGCTTTTGCTCCTGATGGAGTCTGTACTCATCTTCTAAGGTGACAGGATAGATATTGGCCTGTTTTGGGAGTCAGTTATCTTGCGCCCTTCTGGCTCAAAGTGGATTTGGGCCCCCGTTTTTGTTAATAAGTCTCTCCCTAATAGGGAGCAGGGGCTTTCTGGGATGACTAGGAAGGAATGGGATACTCTTCCCGTTCCTAAGTCCACAGTCCTCTGAGTTGTCCAGGGGTATTTTTTGATGCCTGTGGCCCCGTGCACCCAAGATGAGTTTTTGGACATCTTTCCAATTGGTTTTGTTAGAACTGAGCGTTCCGCCCCGGTATCGACCGGAAAGTGAACCGGGGACCCCTCCACTTGCAAAGTTACCCTGGGTTCGGGGAGGGGCTCTGAACCCCGTCTCCCCTATTCAGAGTCCTGGGTTATGAGGATGGAGGTCTGATCTGTCTGATTGGCTGGTTTCTTTTTCTTTGGGCAGTCCTTAATCCAGTGACCACGTTCTTTACAATAGGCACACTGATCTTTTTCTAATCTCTGCCTGGAGCCTTGTGCCATTTGTTTCCTGTATTGGGCGTTTCCCGCCTGGGGGAAAGCTGCCACCAGGACTTTGGTCATCTCTTTAGTTGCTTTAAATTGCTTTTCTTCTGGGGTATGTCTATTATTATAAACTCGTTGAGCTATCTGAAGGAGATCCTGAATCTGCTTTCCCTACAAACCTTCTAATTTCTGGAGTTTTCTTTTAATATCTGGTGCTGCCTGGTTTACAAAGGACATTACTATGGCTGCCTGATTCTCTGGTGCCTCTGGGTCCATAGGGGTAAACTGTCTGAAAGCTTCCATTAGTCTTTCTAGATAAGCAGCAGGACTTTCTACCTTACCCTGTAGTACAGTGTACACTTTAGCTAAATTTGTGGGCTTGCGAGCTGCTGCCCTGAGACCTGCCATTAGAGTCTGGCGATAAATGAGCAGTCGTCCCCTACCTTCTGCCATGTTGTAATCCCATCTGGGTCGGGTTAAAGGAAAAGCCACGTTGATGAGGTCAGGATTTGCAGTTGGCTGGCCATCATCTCCCGGAATCAGCTTTCTGGCCTCAACCTGGATCCTTTCCCGCTCCTCCGTTGTAAACAGGATTCGGAGGAGCTGTTGACAGTCATCCCAGGTCGGCTGGTGAGTAAACATGACACTGTCTAACAACAAGGTTAGATCTTTGGGATTATCTGATAACCGAGCATTTTGGGACTTCCAATTGTACAAATCACTAGTGGAAAAAAGGCCAATACATGAGACGGGAGAGCCCGGTATAATTGAGCGATCCTATCTCTCTGAGGGGCAGGGCTACAGTGGAGTCGGGGAGTCGGGAAGCTTGGTCACGTTGCACGCGGCCTCGTGTTCGCCGGCCGGCAGGCCCCCCCGGGTTACTTTCGCTTTCGGCTGCTTCCGCTTCTCGGTCCCCATGTTCCTCCACGGAGGCACCCTGGGGGACCGAGGCCTGAGGGATGGGGTGTGGATATGGTGGGGGAAGTGTGGGTTCTAACGATAGGGGGTCCTGGCTATCTGGCAGCACAGGGGCCGAAAGAGCAGGGGGAGTCCTTTGTCTCATAGGTCGCGTTACTAGGACCTTGCAGGGCTCAGGGATGAACGGGGTTAACGAGAATATAAGGAATTTGATCAGGATGTCCTGACCGCCCTGGCAGGAAAACCTTAGTTTTTACCTTAGTAATAATGGAGAGACAGAAAGTTCCTTCGGAGGGCCACCCTACGCTGAAGGTGGGCCACTCCGAGCGGCAGAAAGTAACTAGCTTTCCTTTTTTTAGTTCTACACTTAGGTCATGTCCCCGAGCCTTTACATCTTTGAAATTGTTAACAAGGAGGGAGAGCGGCGTGCTCTGGGCGTTGCCCATTTTTGGACTGCTCCTACAAGGAGAAAGAGAGACGAAATGAGTGTTAAGCAGAGTGGAGTATCTGACAGGTCTGGTCCTGGAAGGGAAGAAGAGGTTTTATGTTTCTTTTTGGACTTAACACTTAACAATAACAGACAGACAGTGGTAAACGATGAGCATTCGCGAGCGCGTGTCGGACTTAACTTCCGACCTGAGTCAGACGGGGCAACCAAATGTGGAGGCCCCCAGATGGGCACCGGGGGACATCTCCCACCAGTCCCAAGTGGCTGTCTTTTAGCACGTCCTGCCAAGACCGTGCCACCTACAGTACAGACCAATACAGATCACAGATTTCGCGAAATTTCAGGAAGACAGACAGAGACAGAGACAAGGACAAAGCCAGCTTACTTACAGATTAAGATCCGTTGACTTGGGGGTCTGGTGGGCTTGGGGGAAATCCCGGACGAGCCCCCATTTGTTATGCCCAGACCGTTTATTCCCCAGAGAAGACCACCAGAGTCCAGAGTCAAAGCCAAGCAGCAACGATCTT
>NW_022321951.1:0-6461 GCF_002776525.5 Piliocolobus tephrosceles | reverse complement strand
AAGATCGTTGCTGCTTGGCTTTGACTCTGGACTCTGGTGGTCTTCTCTGGGGAATAAACGGTCTGGGCATAACAAATGGGGGCTCGTCCGGGATTTCCCCCAAGCCCACCAGACCCCCAAGTCAACGGATCTTAATCTGTAAGTAAGCTGGCTTTGTCCTTGTCTCTGTCTCTGTCTGTCTTCCTGAAATTTCGCGAAATCTGTGATCTGTATTGGTCTGTACTGTAGGTGGCACGGTCTTGGCAGGACGTGCTAAAAGACAGCCACTTGGGACTGGTGGGAGATGTCCCCCGGTGCCCATCTGGGGGCCTCCACATTTGGTTGCCCCGTCTGACTCAGGTCGGAAGTTAAGTCCGACACGCGCTCGCGAATGCTCATCGTTTACCACTGTCTGTCTGTTATTGTTAAGTGTTAAGTCCAAAAAGAAACATAAAACCTCTTCTTCCCTTCCAGGACCAGACCTGTCAGATACTCCACTCTGCTTAACACTCATTTCGTCTCTCTTTCTCCTTGTAGGAGCAGTCCAAAAATGGGCAACGCCCAGAGCACGCCGCTCTCCCTCCTTGTTAACAATTTCAAAGATGTAAAGGCTCGGGGACATGACCTAAGTGTAGAACTAAAAAAAGGAAAGCTAGTTACTTTCTGCCGCTCGGAGTGGCCCACCTTCAGCGTAGGGTGGCCCTCCGAAGGAACTTTCTGTCTCTCCATTATTACTAAGGTAAAAACTAAGGTTTTCCTGCCAGGGCGGTCAGGACATCCTGATCAAATTCCTTATATTCTCGTTAACCCCGTTCATCCCTGAGCCCTGCAAGGTCCTAGTAACGCGACCTATGAGACAAAGGACTCCCCCTGCTCTTTCGGCCCCTGTGCTGCCAGATAGCCAGGACCCCCTATCGTTAGAACCCACACTTCCCCCACCATATCCACACCCCATCCCTCAGGCCTCGGTCCCCCAGGGTGCCTCCGTGGAGGAACATGGGGACCGAGAAGCGGAAGCAGCCGAAAGCGAAAGTAACCCGGGGGGGCCTGCCGGCCGGCGAACACGAGGCCGCGTGCAACGTGACCAAGCTTCCCGACTCCCCGACTCCACTGTAGCCCTGCCCCTCAGAGAGATAGGATCGCTCAATTATACCGGGCTCTCCCGTCTCATGTATTGGCCTTTTTTCCACTAGTGATTTGTACAATTGGAAGTCCCAAAATGCTCGGTTATCAGATAATCCCAAAGATCTAACCTTGTTGTTAGACAGTGTCATGTTTACTCACCAGCCGACCTGGGATGACTGTCAACAGCTCCTCCGAATCCTGTTTACAACGGAGGAGCGGGAAAGGATCCAGGTTGAGGCCAGAAAGCTGATTCCGGGAGATGATGGCCAGCCAACTGCAAATCCTGACCTCATCAACGTGGCTTTTCCTTTAACCCGACCCAGATGGGATTACAACATGGCAGAAGGTAGGGGACGACTGCTCATTTATCGCCAGACTCTAATGGCAGGTCTCAGGGCAGCAGCTCGCAAGCCCACAAATTTAGCTAAAGTGTACACTGTACTACAGGGTAAGGTAGAAAGTCCTGCTGCTTATCTAGAAAGACTAATGGAAGCTTTCAGACAGTTTACCCCTATGGACCCAGAGGCACCAGAGAATCAGGCAGCCATAGTAATGTCCTTTGTAAACCAGGCAGCACCAGATATTAAAAGAAAACTCCAGAAATTAGAAGGTTTGTAGGGAAAGCAGATTCAGGATCTCCTTCAGATAGCTCAACGAGTTTATAATAATAGACATACCCCAGAAGAAAAGCAATTTAAAGCAACTAAAGAGATGACCAAAGTCCTGGTGGCAGCTTTCCCCCAGGCGGGAAACGCCCAATACAGGAAACAAATGGCACAAGGCTCCAGGCAGAGATTAGAAAAAGATCAGTGTGCCTATTGTAAAGAACGTGGTCACTGGATTAAGGACTGCCCAAAGAAAAAGAAACCAGCCAATCAGACAGATCAGACCTCCATCCTCATAACCCAGGACTCTGAATAGGGGAGACGGGGTTCAGAGCCCCTCCCCGAACCCAGGGTAACTTTGCAAGTGGAGGGGTCCCCGGTTCACTTTCCGGTCGATACCGGGGCGGAACGCTCAGTTCTAACAAAACCAATTGGAAAGATGTCCAAAAACTCATCTTGGGTGCACGGGGCCACAGGCATCAAAAAATACCCCTGGACAACTCAGAGGACTGTGGACTTAGGAACGGGAAGAGTATCCCATTCCTTCCTAGTCATCCCAGAAAGCCCCTGCTCCCTATTAGGGAGAGACTTATTAACAAAAACGGGGGCCCAAATCCACTTTGAGCCAGAAGGGCGCAAGATAACTGACTCCCAAAACAGGCCAATATCTATCCTGTCACCTTAGAAGATGAGTACAGACTCCATCAGGAGCAAAAGCCCCCTGATCAGGAAATTGACTCTTGGCTCCAGCGCTTCCCTGAAGCGTGGGCAGAAACTGGGGGCTTGGGGCTAGCTAAACATCGGCCTGCCATATTTGTCCAAGTTAAGCCGGGGACGGATCCGGTTCAGGTTCGGCAATATCCCATGCCCCTAGAGGCAAAAGAAGGAATTACGCCCTATATCCGCAGACTCCTAGACCAGGGAGTCCTACAGGCTTGCCACTCATCCTGGAATACTCCACTGTTACCTGTTCGTAAACCCAACAGTATGGATTATAGGCCAGTGCAAGATTTAAGAGAAGTTAATAAAAGGGTCATGGACATACACCCCACTGTGCCCAATCCATACACCCTTTTAAGTGCCTTACATCCAGAAAAACAGTGGTATACCGTTCTTGATCTAAAAGATGCTTTCTTCAGCCTTCCTCTGGCTCCCAAAAGTCAAGAACTCTTTGCATTTGAATGGACTGATCCTGAGAGAGGCACCAACGGTCAGCTGACATGGACCAGACTGCCACAGGGATTCAAGAACTCGCCAACCCTGTTCGATGAAGCCCTTCATGAAGATCTGGGTGAGTACCGGCGGCAGCACCCTGAAATAACTCTTTTGCAGTATGTTGATAATCTCTTAATAGCGGCCAGATCTCCAGAAGCTTGTGTACAAGGGACTGAAAACCTCCTAAAGACTCTGGGGAAGCTAGGCTACCGAGCCTCAGCAACAAAGGCCCAGATCTGCAAGTCGGAGGTAACCTACCTGGGATACCTATTAAAAGGGGGGCAATGCTGGTTAACCAGAGCCCGGAAGGAAACAGTCCTGCGTATCCCTAGACCCCAGTCGACACGGCAAGTGAGAGAATTCCTGGGGTCAGCGGGGTTCTGTAGGTTATGGATACCCGGGTTTGCAGAGTTAGCCAAGCCCCTATACCAGGCAACAAAAGAACGGCAGCCCTTCAATTGGACGGAAGAGGCTGAGATGGCCTTCCAACAGATCAAAACTGCTTTGTTATCAGCTCCCGCGCTGGGGCTCCTTGATGTCTCCAAGCCATTCCACTTATACGTGGATGAAAGTAAGGGCATTGCAAAAGCTGTGTTAACACAGTACCTAGGCCCCTGGCAGAGGCCAGTCGCCTATCTGTCAAAAAAAATTAGATTCAGTGGCTGCTGGCTGGCCACCCTGCCTCCGGATAATCGCGGTGACTGCCCTAATGGTCCGGGATGCTGATAAACTTATCATGGGGCAAGAGTTGCGCATTACAACCCCGCATGCCATTGAGGGCGTCCTCTGGCAGCCGCCAGACCGATGGATAAGTAACGCCCGGCTCACCCACTATCAAGGACTGCTGTTAAACCCTCCCAGAATAACTTTTCTGCCCCCAACGACCTTAAACCCTGCCTCACTACTACCAAATCCAGACCTAGACGCCCCACTCCATGAGTGCATTGAGATATTGGCTCAGGTGCATGGAGTATGGGAAGACCTGCAAGACCGCCCCCTCCCTGACGCAGAGCTCATTTGGTTCATGGATGGCAGCAGCTTCGTTCATCAAGGCCAGAGGTATGCAGGGGGGGGCTGTGACGTCAGAGACTGAGGTAATCTGGGCGGAACCCTTGCCCCCAGGGACATCGGCCCAAAGAGCCGAACTGGTAGCACTCACCCAAGCCCTCACCCTAGGGGCGGAGAAAAAACTAACAGTATACACGGATAGCCGCTATGCTTTTGCTACTGCGCATATACATGGGGCCATCTACAGAGAAAGAGGACTATTGACAGCTGAAGGAAGAGAGATAAAAAACAAACAAGAAATCCTAGCCCTGCTAACTGCCTTATGGAAGCCAAAGAAATTGGCTATTGTACATTGCCCTGGGCATCAGAAACCAACCACGCCAATTGCTCGAGGCAACTTCTTAGCAGACCAAACCGCACGGAGCATAGCAAAGGCTCCCAGTCAGCTCCTTGCGCTCCAGCTCCCTGATCCTGGCCCACGAGACTTACCATGTTTTCCTGACTATTCCGAACAGGATCGTGAGTGGATGGACACGCTTCCCCTAAAACAGGTTCAGAATGGGTGGTGGACTGATATCAATGACCAAACCATCCTGCCAGAAGAATTAGGACGGCAGGTATTGGAACACATCCACCGGACAACCCACCTGGGGGCCCAGCAAATGATAGACTTAATCAGGCACGCCAAGTTCAGAATCAGGCGCATAGCTGAACTGGCCAGCAATATTACAACAAATTGCAAAGTCTGCCAACTAAACAACGCCTACCCCCAAACCCAAGCCACTGCAGGGACTAGGTTTAGAGGAACTAGGCCCGGTGTCTATTGGGAGATAGATTTCACTGAGGTAAAACCCGGGAAATACGGGTATCAGTACTTACTTGTTTTTGTAGATACTTTTTCAGGATGGACGGAAGCGTTCCCAACTAAGAGAGAAACTGCTCAGGTTGTAGCAAAGAAAATTTTGGAAGAAATCCTCCCCAGGTATGGCTTCCCTGTCCAGATAGGGTCAGATAATGGACCGGCCTTCGTTGCTAAGGTAAGTCAGGATTTGGCTTCCATTCTTGGGGCAGATTGGAAACTACATTGTGCTTATAGGCCCCAAAGCTCAGGACAGGTAGAAAGGATGAATCGGACCTTGAAAGAGACCTTAACTAAATTGACCATGGAGACTGGCGCTCATTGGGTAGTACTTCTCCCCTACTCTCTGTTCCGGGCCCGGAATACCCCTTACAGACTGGGCCTTACCCCATATGAAATCATGTATGGCAGACCCCCACCCCTGGTTCCCAGTTTAAAAGATGACCTACTCAAATCTGAAACCGAAAATGTCTCTGAGCTCTTGTTCTCCCTACAAGCCTTACAGAAAATTCACCAGGAAATTTGGCCCAAGCTACGAGAGCTGTACGAAACAGGACCTCCGCCAACACCTCATTTGTTCCAGCCAGGAGACTGGGTCTTAGTCAAGCGGCCATGGACAAGAGACTCTCCAGCCCAGGTGGAAAGGACCACTGCAAGTACTCCTGACTACTCCCACCACTCTCAAAGTAGAAGGCATCGCTTCATGGATCCACTACACACACGTCAAACCAGTGGACCCAACATCCGACCTTCTTGAGCCGTCTGGAGCACCGGTTACATGGACTATAGACAAAGCTAAGAATAATCCCTTAAAGCTAACCCTGTGCCGTAATCCCCCATAGCCATAGCCATGTCTAGCTTACCTATGCTTTTATGCCTCACGCATCTGACTTTTCTCACTGCTGCGCCATCTAATCCCTAATGTCTTTACTGCTTCTGCTTACTATAGGCCCCTGTGTGGTAAATAGAATTCTACAATTTGTCAGAGAGAGGTTTGATACTATCCAACTAATTGTCCTCCGTAGCCATCACCAACCTCTTCTCCACCCAGAAGGAGAAGCTACACTATAAGAGACTGAAGGTCCAGGATTGGACACCCAGTTACTTATGAGAGGGGGAAATGAAAGGGCATAAAAGTGTGTACCCACCCTATTGCTAAACCTTTGTTCTGCTCTCACAATCCTTTTGTCCCTATCTCGGCACATTCTAGAGATTTTGTAAGTTCCTGTTTTTCTTTCTGAGGCACGGCAAGGTCACAAGACGCGTTTAAGTAAGGTACACCCATGTTGCAAAACAAGCCCTGTAAAACCTGTCGCAATATGATTAACTGCCTTTGTGTAAGACTGCTTTCCCACCTCGGGTTTGCGGAAACAAGCCCTACCCCTGCCGTGCAAGCCCCTGATAAACGTCATCAGAATTTCAAAATTAACTGAAATACCAGAAATGGCGGGAACCAATCATAATCAGCCAAATCGCCTTGTTCAAATATCGACCAATCATACATCTGATTTGTATAATGACTCTGTGCCTATTTATCCCAGACTATATAACACTGTCCTGAGCCCAGTTGGGGAGCTCTCCCACCCCGCTCGTTTCACGGGTGTGCGTGAGAGTTTCAGGTTCGAACCTGTAATAAAGATCGTTGCTGCTTGGCTTTGACTCTGGACTCT
>NW_022321950.1:0-2017 GCF_002776525.5 Piliocolobus tephrosceles | reverse complement strand
AAAACTAATACTAAGACAAGCCCCACTGGTTTATTTCATGAATCAAGATCTGCCTTGGAGTTTCTATCTTTGTTGTCACCAATACCCTGGAATGCTCTGTTCCCATATATTAATATGGCTGACCTGGCTCCTTCCTGTCACTCTGATCTCAGCTTCATAGCGTGGTCTTCTCTGACCACCCAATTTAAAATAGCCTACCACTGCTTTCTATCACATTGTTTATTTTCTTCATAGCACTTTAACCATATGAAATTATCTTAGACATTTATGGATATCGTTGCTTGTCACCTAATTCCCAACTCTAGAATATAATTTCCGTAAGAATAGGATCCTTGGCCTTGTTCACCACTCACTGTATGTATCCTTGGTGCCTGGCATGATGTGCATGTTCAATAGATAAATATTGGTCACTGGATGAATGAAATCCCCAGTGGGTGGTTTCACAGAGAGTGATGGGGACAGAGGCGTTAGAAGAGGCTGGAGAAGTAGACAGGGGCCAGTATCTTTGATCTATGGTAAGAACTTTGATCTTTATCCTAAGAACATTGATAGGCCAGGGGAAAACTATAGAAAGGGGAGTGATGTATTTGTTTCTCTGATTTAAAAAAATTAGTTGGAGACAGATTAGTGGGGGGACATGGTGTACATGGATGTGAGGAGAATAGTTAGGAAGGAAGCTGGTGGTAGTCCAGGCACAAGATGGTGGTAAAGTTGGACTGAGGTCATGAAAAAAGCAAATGTAGTAGAGATATAATTTGAAATTAAAATAAACAGAGCTAGATTACAGACTAGAGTATAAGAGGTCAAGATGAGTTGATCTCAAGAATGACTTCCAGAATTATAGTCTGAGCAACTTAGAAGACTGTGATGCAAATTTCTAAAACAGGAAAAATGAAGAAGAAACACATTTGAGTAGCTACACTAAGGAGAAAGATAGTGAGTTCAGTTTTGGCTTTGTTAAATTTGAGTTGTTTCCAGGATATAAAAGTAGAGACATCATGTAGATAGTTAAAATTTCAGCCCACAACTCAATTTAGAAGCAATGGTGGTAGATAATGTGTTTTGAGGATAAAAACACTGATAGCCACGGAATTGGATGAAATCATCTAGGGAGAGAGCATAGAGAAGAGGGCTCAGGACACTGCAAGCTCTCCTGCACTGCGAAGTCATCAATCTTCCTTACTGTAACCCAGAAAGCAGACCATTACCCAGCAGGAAAGATGGCTATTTGTACTACTTTGAGACTTTGCTTAGCCCATTCTACTACCATGGATGGAATTTCCTCTTTCCTATTCTCCTCTGGACACTTAGGCAGAGGTGAAGCCAGTAAAGAAGACTGAAAAAGAACAATCAAGGAGGTTGAGGGAAATCAGGAGAATTTGACTTCATTGAATTCATAATGCCCCCCGAAATGAATAAAGAAACAGTGACTTTTGTGGGATGAAAGACTTCTCCCTTATCAGAACATTATGAAGACAAAGACTGAATACTAGCCTCTCATCCTAAATTCTTACACCAGGCGAAGACTTAGGGAGCATGTATATCATGGAAACATAATTCTTGATGAAACTGCATCAAGTTTTCCTACAAAAATATTATCAAAAGAATGATTCATCAGAAAACCCTCACCTCCAGTGTGTGCTACAGGGCAGGAGCCAAATTCAAGCACCTTGACTTGCTATGTTGTGGTGGTTGGCTCACTCCTCTGAACTTCTGAATCCAGAGGTTCTCAAAGTCGGGACCCTGTCCGGCAGTCTGCCACTCCAAAACTATTTACATAATAATGCCAAGATGTCTTATCTTTTTCATTCTCATTCACTCTGGGGTGGATGGTGAAGTTTTCCAGGGTCTATATGGGACTGATATCACTTCAGATTGAATGTTGAGATAAGAGAATATATTAAATAAATTTGCAAATATGTAATATAATGCTACTCTTCTGTTCTGGAAAACCAAGTTATTTTTCATAATAATGTTCACATGTAAGGGGTTCATTACTGTTTTAACTATGGCCGGG
>NW_022321949.1:0-2017 GCF_002776525.5 Piliocolobus tephrosceles | reverse complement strand
CCCGGCCATAGTTAAAACAGTAATGAACCCCTTACATGTGAACATTATTATGAAAAATAACTTGGTTTTCCAGAACAGAAGAGTAGCATTATATTACATATTTGCAAATTTATTTAATATATTCTCTTATCTCAACATTCAATCTGAAGTGATATCAGTCCCATATAGACCCTGGAAAACTTCACCATCCACCCCAGAGTGAATGAGAATGAAAAAGATAAGACATCTTGGCATTATTATGTAAATAGTTTTGGAGTGGCAGACTGCCGGACAGGGTCCCGACTTTGAGAACCTCTGGATTCAGAAGTTCAGAGGAGTGAGCCAACCACCACAACATAGCAAGTCAAGGTGCTTGAATTTGGCTCCTGCCCTGTAGCACACACTGGAGGTGAGGGTTTTCTGATGAATCATTCTTTTGATAATATTTTTGTAGGAAAACTTGATGCAGTTTCATCAAGAATTATGTTTCCATGATATACATGCTCCCTAAGTCTTCGCCTGGTGTAAGAATTTAGGATGAGAGGCTAGTATTCAGTCTTTGTCTTCATAATGTTCTGATAAGGGAGAAGTCTTTCATCCCACAAAAGTCACTGTTTCTTTATTCATTTCGGGGGGCATTATGAATTCAATGAAGTCAAATTCTCCTGATTTCCCTCAACCTCCTTGATTGTTCTTTTTCAGTCTTCTTTACTGGCTTCACCTCTGCCTAAGTGTCCAGAGGAGAATAGGAAAGAGGAAATTCCATCCATGGTAGTAGAATGGGCTAAGCAAAGTCTCAAAGTAGTACAAATAGCCATCTTTCCTGCTGGGTAATGGTCTGCTTTCTGGGTTACAGTAAGGAAGATTGATGACTTCGCAGTGCAGGAGAGCTTGCAGTGTCCTGAGCCCTCTTCTCTATGCTCTCTCCCTAGATGATTTCATCCAATTCCGTGGCTATCAGTGTTTTTATCCTCAAAACACATTATCTACCACCATTGCTTCTAAATTGAGTTGTGGGCTGAAATTTTAACTATCTACATGATGTCTCTACTTTTATATCCTGGAAACAACTCAAATTTAACAAAGCCAAAACTGAACTCACTATCTTTCTCCTTAGTGTAGCTACTCAAATGTGTTTCTTCTTCATTTTTCCTGTTTTAGAAATTTGCATCACAGTCTTCTAAGTTGCTCAGACTATAATTCTGGAAGTCATTCTTGAGATCAACTCATCTTGACCTCTTATACTCTAGTCTGTAATCTAGCTCTGTTTATTTTAATTTCAAATTATATCTCTACTACATTTGCTTTTTTCATGACCTCAGTCCAACTTTACCACCATCTTGTGCCTGGACTACCACCAGCTTCCTTCCTAACTATTCTCCTCACATCCATGTACACCATGTCCCCCCACTAATCTGTCTCCAACTAATTTTTTTAAATCAGAGAAACAAATACATCACTCCCCTTTCTATAGTTTTCCCCTGGCCTATCAATGTTCTTAGGATAA
This sequence comes from Piliocolobus tephrosceles, assembly GCF_002776525.5. Taxonomy (NCBI): domain Eukaryota; kingdom Metazoa; phylum Chordata; class Mammalia; order Primates; family Cercopithecidae; genus Piliocolobus; species Piliocolobus tephrosceles. The sequence continues at coordinate 531 of NW_022321949.1, read as the reverse complement.
AGATCAAAGTTCTTACCATAGATCAAAGATACTGGCCCCTGTCTACTTCTCCAGCCTCTTCTAACGCCTCTGTCCCCATCACTCTCTGTGAAACCACCCACTGGGGATTTCATTCATCCAGTGACCAATATTTATCTATTGAACATGCACATCATGCCAGGCACCAAGGATACATACAGTGAGTGGTGAACAAGGCCAAGGATCCTATTCTTACGGAAATTATATTCTAGAGTTGGGAATTAGGTGACAAGCAACGATATCCATAAATGTCTAAGATAATTTCATATGGTTAAAGTGCTATGAAGAAAATAAACAATGTGATAGAAAGCAGTGGTAGGCTATTTTAAATTGGGTGGTCAGAGAAGACCACGCTATGAAGCTGAGATCAGAGTGACAGGAAGGAGCCAGGTCAGCCATATTAATATATGGGAACAGAGCATTCCAGGGTATTGGTGACAACAAAGATAGAAACTCCAAGGCAGATCTTGATTCATGAAATAAACCAGTGGGGCTTGTCTTAGTATTAGTTTT
>NW_022321948.1:0-3298 GCF_002776525.5 Piliocolobus tephrosceles | reverse complement strand
GCCATCAGAGAAATGCAAATCAAAACCACAATGAGATACCATCTCACACCAGTTAGAATGGCAATCATTAAAAAATCAGGAAACAATAGGTGTTGGAGAGGATGTGGAGAAATAGGAACACTTTTACACTGTTGGTGGGATTGTAAACTAGTTCAACCATTATGGAAAACAGTATGGCGATTCCTCAAGGATCTAGAACTAGATGTACCATATGACCCAGCCATCCCACTACTGGGTATATACCCAAAGGATTATAAATTATGCTACTACAAAGACACATGCACACGTATGTTTATTGCAGCACTATTCACAATAGCAAAGACTTGGAATCAACCCAGATGTCCATCAGTGACAGACTGGATTAAGAAAATGTGGCACATATACACCATGGAATACTATGCAGCCATAAAAAAGGATGAGTTTGTGTCCTTTGTAGGGACATGGATGCAGCTGGAAACCATCATTCTTAGCAAACTATCTCAAGAAGAGAAAACCAAACACCGCATGTTCTCACTCATAGGTGGGAACTGAACAATGAGCTCACTTGGACTCGGGAAGGGGAACATCACACAATGGGGCCTATCATGGGGAGGGGGGGGAGGGATTGCATTGGGGAGTTATACCTGATATAAATGATGAATTGATGGGTGCTGACGAGTTGATGGGTGCAGCACACCAACATGGCACATGTATACATATGTAACAAACCTGCACGTTATGCACATGTACCCTAGAACTTAAAGTATAATTAAAAAAAAAAGAAAAAAAAAAAAAGAACAGAGTTTATGTCACCTCAAATTCTTTTTTTAAATAATACTTTATCAAAGTGTGATTGTCATACAAAAAACTATACTTATGTATTGCATACAACTTGATGAGTCTAGAGACCAGTATACACCTATAAAACCATCACCAAAATCAATACCATAAACATATCTATCACTTCCAAAGTTTCCTTTTACCATTTTTATTATTATTATTTTGTGATAAGAGTGCTTAACATAAAATCTACTTTCTTAGCAAATGTCAAAGTATATAATACAGTATTGTTAACTATAGGGACTATACTGTACAATAGATCTAAATAATTTACTTATCTTGCAAAACTAAAACTTTGTATCCTTTAACCAACATCTCTTCATTTCCCTCTCCTGCAGCCCCTGAAAACCACAATTTTACTCTCTGCTTCTATGAGTTTGACTCTTTTAGATTCTCTGTATCAGTGAGATTGTGTAGTATTTGTCCTTTTGTGTCTGATTTATTTCACTTAGTATAATGTCCTTGAGGCTCATCTATATTGTTGCAAATGGCAGAATTTTCTTCTTTTTAAAGACTGAATAATATTCCATTGATGGACATTTATTTTACATCTGTGTCTTAGCTGTTGTGAACAATGCTACAATGAACATTGAAGTGCCAATGTCTCTTCAAGATCCTGATTTCAATTCCTTTCCTTTTTCTTTTATTATACTTCAAGTTCTGGGATACATATGCAGAACGTTCAGGTTTGTTACATAGGTATACACGTGTCATATGGTTTGCTGCACCCATCAACCCATCATCTACATTGGGTATTTCTCCTAATGCTATCCCTACCCTAGCCTCCACCTCCCAACAAGCCCCAGTGTGTGATGTTCCCGTCCCTGTGTCCATGTGTTCTCATTGTTCAACTCCCACTTATGATTGAGAACATGCAGTGTGTGGTTTTCTGTTCCTGTTTTAGTTTGCTGAGAATGTTGGTTTCCAGCTTCATCCATGTTCCTGCAAAGGACATGAACTCCTCCATTTTTATGGCTGCATTGTATTCCATGGTGTATATGTGCCACATTTTCTTTATCCAGTATAATTAAACTCCTTAGTTTATTTAGATCCCATTTGTCAATTTTGGCTTTTGTTGCCATTGCTTTTGGCGCTTTAGTCATGAAGTATTTGCCAATGCTTATGTCCTGAATGGTATTGCCGAGGTTTTCTTCTAGGGTTTTTATGGTTTTAGGTCTTACATTTAAATCTTTAGTCCATCTTGAGTTAATTTTTGTATAACATGTAAGGAAGGGGTCCAATTTCAGTTTCCTGAATATGACTAGCCAGTTTTCCTTACACCATTTATTATATAGGGCATAGTTTCCCCATTGCTTGTTTTTGTCAGATTTGTTGAAGATCAGATGGTTGTAGATGTGTAGCATTATTTCTGAGGCCTCTGTTCTGTTCCACTGGTCTATCTGTTTTGGTACCAGTACCATGCTGTTTTAGTTACTGTAGGCTTGTAGTATAGTTTGAAGTCAGATAGTGTGATGCCTCCAGCTTTTTTCTTTTTCCTTAGGAGTGTCTTGTCTATATGGGCTCTTTTTTGGTTCCATGTGAAATTTAAACAGTTTTTTTCTAATTCTGTGAAGGAAGTCAATGGTAGCTTGATGGGAATAGCATTGAATCTATAAATTACTTTGGGCAGTATGGCCATATTCACAATATTCATTCTTCCTATCCATGAGCATGGAATGTTTTTACAATTCTTTGCATCTTCTTTTATTTCCTTGAGCAGTGGTTTGTAGTTCTCCTGGAAGAGGTCCTTCACATCCCTTGTAAGTTGGATTCCCAGGTATTTTATTCTATTTGAAGCAATTGTGAATGGAAGTTCACTCATGATTTGGCTCTCTGTTTGTCTGTTACTGGTGTATAAGAATGCTTGTGTTTTAGACATGAAGTCCTTGCCCATGCCTATGTCCTGAATGGTACTACCTAGGTTTTCTTCTAGGGTTTTTATGGTATTAGGTCTAACATTTAAGTCTCTAATCCATCTTGAATTAATCTTCATATAAGGAGTAAGGAAAGGATCCAGTTTCAGCTTTCTACTTATGGCTAGCCAATTTTCCCAGCACCATTTATTAAATAGGGAATCCTTTCCCCATTTCTTGTTTTTGTCAGGTTTGTCAAAGATCAGATGGTTGTAGATGTGTGGCATTATTTCTGAGGGCTCCGTTCTGTTCCATGGGTCTATATCTCTGTTTTGGTACCAGTACCATGCTGTTTTGGTTACTGTAGCCTTGTAGTATAGTTTGAAGTCAGGTAGCATGACACCTCCGGCTTTGTCCTTTTGACTTAGGATTGTCTTGGCAATGCGGGCTCTTTTTTGGTTCCATATGAACTTTAAAGCTGTTTTTTCCAATTCTGTGAAGAAACTCATTGGTAGTTTGATGGGGATGGCATTGAATCTATAAATTACCTTGGGCAGTATGGCCATTTTCACGATATTGATTCTTCCTATCCATGAGCATGGTATGTTCTTCCATTTGTTTGTGTC
>NW_022321947.1:0-3298 GCF_002776525.5 Piliocolobus tephrosceles | reverse complement strand
GACACAAACAAATGGAAGAACATACCATGCTCATGGATAGGAAGAATCAATATCGTGAAAATGGCCATACTGCCCAAGGTAATTTATAGATTCAATGCCATCCCCATCAAACTACCAATGAGTTTCTTCACAGAATTGGAAAAAACAGCTTTAAAGTTCATATGGAACCAAAAAAGAGCCCGCATTGCCAAGACAATCCTAAGTCAAAAGGACAAAGCCGGAGGTGTCATGCTACCTGACTTCAAACTATACTACAAGGCTACAGTAACCAAAACAGCATGGTACTGGTACCAAAACAGAGATATAGACCCATGGAACAGAACGGAGCCCTCAGAAATAATGCCACACATCTACAACCATCTGATCTTTGACAAACCTGACAAAAACAAGAAATGGGGAAAGGATTCCCTATTTAATAAATGGTGCTGGGAAAATTGGCTAGCCATAAGTAGAAAGCTGAAACTGGATCCTTTCCTTACTCCTTATATGAAGATTAATTCAAGATGGATTAGAGACTTAAATGTTAGACCTAATACCATAAAAACCCTAGAAGAAAACCTAGGTAGTACCATTCAGGACATAGGCATGGGCAAGGACTTCATGTCTAAAACACAAGCATTCTTATACACCAGTAACAGACAAACAGAGAGCCAAATCATGAGTGAACTTCCATTCACAATTGCTTCAAATAGAATAAAATACCTGGGAATCCAACTTACAAGGGATGTGAAGGACCTCTTCCAGGAGAACTACAAACCACTGCTCAAGGAAATAAAAGAAGATGCAAAGAATTGTAAAAACATTCCATGCTCATGGATAGGAAGAATGAATATTGTGAATATGGCCATACTGCCCAAAGTAATTTATAGATTCAATGCTATTCCCATCAAGCTACCATTGACTTCCTTCACAGAATTAGAAAAAAACTGTTTAAATTTCACATGGAACCAAAAAAGAGCCCATATAGACAAGACACTCCTAAGGAAAAAGAAAAAAGCTGGAGGCATCACACTATCTGACTTCAAACTATACTACAAGCCTACAGTAACTAAAACAGCATGGTACTGGTACCAAAACAGATAGACCAGTGGAACAGAACAGAGGCCTCAGAAATAATGCTACACATCTACAACCATCTGATCTTCAACAAATCTGACAAAAACAAGCAATGGGGAAACTATGCCCTATATAATAAATGGTGTAAGGAAAACTGGCTAGTCATATTCAGGAAACTGAAATTGGACCCCTTCCTTACATGTTATACAAAAATTAACTCAAGATGGACTAAAGATTTAAATGTAAGACCTAAAACCATAAAAACCCTAGAAGAAAACCTCGGCAATACCATTCAGGACATAAGCATTGGCAAATACTTCATGACTAAAGCGCCAAAAGCAATGGCAACAAAAGCCAAAATTGACAAATGGGATCTAAATAAACTAAGGAGTTTAATTATACTGGATAAAGAAAATGTGGCACATATACACCATGGAATACAATGCAGCCATAAAAATGGAGGAGTTCATGTCCTTTGCAGGAACATGGATGAAGCTGGAAACCAACATTCTCAGCAAACTAAAACAGGAACAGAAAACCACACACTGCATGTTCTCAATCATAAGTGGGAGTTGAACAATGAGAACACATGGACACAGGGACGGGAACATCACACACTGGGGCTTGTTGGGAGGTGGAGGCTAGGGTAGGGATAGCATTAGGAGAAATACCCAATGTAGATGATGGGTTGATGGGTGCAGCAAACCATATGACACGTGTATACCTATGTAACAAACCTGAACGTTCTGCATATGTATCCCAGAACTTGAAGTATAATAAAAGAAAAAGGAAAGGAATTGAAATCAGGATCTTGAAGAGACATTGGCACTTCAATGTTCATTGTAGCATTGTTCACAACAGCTAAGACACAGATGTAAAATAAATGTCCATCAATGGAATATTATTCAGTCTTTAAAAAGAAGAAAATTCTGCCATTTGCAACAATATAGATGAGCCTCAAGGACATTATACTAAGTGAAATAAATCAGACACAAAAGGACAAATACTACACAATCTCACTGATACAGAGAATCTAAAAGAGTCAAACTCATAGAAGCAGAGAGTAAAATTGTGGTTTTCAGGGGCTGCAGGAGAGGGAAATGAAGAGATGTTGGTTAAAGGATACAAAGTTTTAGTTTTGCAAGATAAGTAAATTATTTAGATCTATTGTACAGTATAGTCCCTATAGTTAACAATACTGTATTATATACTTTGACATTTGCTAAGAAAGTAGATTTTATGTTAAGCACTCTTATCACAAAATAATAATAATAAAAATGGTAAAAGGAAACTTTGGAAGTGATAGATATGTTTATGGTATTGATTTTGGTGATGGTTTTATAGGTGTATACTGGTCTCTAGACTCATCAAGTTGTATGCAATACATAAGTATAGTTTTTTGTATGACAATCACACTTTGATAAAGTATTATTTAAAAAAAGAATTTGAGGTGACATAAACTCTGTTCTTTTTTTTTTTTTCTTTTTTTTTTAATTATACTTTAAGTTCTAGGGTACATGTGCATAACGTGCAGGTTTGTTACATATGTATACATGTGCCATGTTGGTGTGCTGCACCCATCAACTCGTCAGCACCCATCAATTCATCATTTATATCAGGTATAACTCCCCAATGCAATCCCTCCCCCCCCTCCCCATGATAGGCCCCATTGTGTGATGTTCCCCTTCCCGAGTCCAAGTGAGCTCATTGTTCAGTTCCCACCTATGAGTGAGAACATGCGGTGTTTGGTTTTCTCTTCTTGAGATAGTTTGCTAAGAATGATGGTTTCCAGCTGCATCCATGTCCCTACAAAGGACACAAACTCATCCTTTTTTATGGCTGCATAGTATTCCATGGTGTATATGTGCCACATTTTCTTAATCCAGTCTGTCACTGATGGACATCTGGGTTGATTCCAAGTCTTTGCTATTGTGAATAGTGCTGCAATAAACATACGTGTGCATGTGTCTTTGTAGTAGCATAATTTATAATCCTTTGGGTATATACCCAGTAGTGGGATGGCTGGGTCATATGGTACATCTAGTTCTAGATCCTTGAGGAATCGCCATACTGTTTTCCATAATGGTTGAACTAGTTTACAATCCCACCAACAGTGTAAAAGTGTTCCTATTTCTCCACATCCTCTCCAACACCTATTGTTTCCTGATTTTTTAATGATTGCCATTCTAACTGGTGTGAGATGGTATCTCATTGTGGTTTTGATTTGCATTTCTCTGATGGC
>NW_022321946.1:0-3271 GCF_002776525.5 Piliocolobus tephrosceles | reverse complement strand
GACACAAACAAATGGAAGAACATACCATGCTCATGGATAGGAAGAATCAATATCGTGAAAATGGCCATACTGCCCAAGGTAATTTATAGATTCAATGCCATCCCCATCAAACTACCAATGAGTTTCTTCACAGAATTGGAAAAAACAGCTTTAAAGTTCATATGGAACCAAAAAAGAGCCCGCATTGCCAAGACAATCCTAAGTCAAAAGGACAAAGCCGGAGGTGTCATGCTACCTGACTTCAAACTATACTACAAGGCTACAGTAACCAAAACAGCATGGTACTGGTACCAAAACAGAGATATAGACCCATGGAACAGAACGGAGCCCTCAGAAATAATGCCACACATCTACAACCATCTGATCTTTGACAAACCTGACAAAAACAAGAAATGGGGAAAGGATTCCCTATTTAATAAATGGTGCTGGGAAAATTGGCTAGCCATAAGTAGAAAGCTGAAACTGGATCCTTTCCTTACTCCTTATATGAAGATTAATTCAAGATGGATTAGAGACTTAAATGTTAGACCTAATACCATAAAAACCCTAGAAGAAAACCTAGGTAGTACCATTCAGGACATAGGCATGGGCAAGGACTTCATGTCTAAAACACAAGCATTCTTATACACCAGTAACAGACAAACAGAGAGCCAAATCATGAGTGAACTTCCATTCACAATTGCTTCAAATAGAATAAAATACCTGGGAATCCAACTTACAAGGGATGTGAAGGACCTCTTCCAGGAGAACTACAAACCACTGCTCAAGGAAATAAAAGAAGATGCAAAGAATTGTAAAAACATTCCATGCTCATGGATAGGAAGAATGAATATTGTGAATATGGCCATACTGCCCAAAGTAATTTATAGATTCAATGCTATTCCCATCAAGCTACCATTGACTTCCTTCACAGAATTAGAAAAAAACTGTTTAAATTTCACATGGAACCAAAAAAGAGCCCATATAGACAAGACACTCCTAAGGAAAAAGAAAAAAGCTGGAGGCATCACACTATCTGACTTCAAACTATACTACAAGCCTACAGTAACTAAAACAGCATGGTACTGGTACCAAAACAGATAGACCAGTGGAACAGAACAGAGGCCTCAGAAATAATGCTACACATCTACAACCATCTGATCTTCAACAAATCTGACAAAAACAAGCAATGGGGAAACTATGCCCTATATAATAAATGGTGTAAGGAAAACTGGCTAGTCATATTCAGGAAACTGAAATTGGACCCCTTCCTTACATGTTATACAAAAATTAACTCAAGATGGACTAAAGATTTAAATGTAAGACCTAAAACCATAAAAACCCTAGAAGAAAACCTCGGCAATACCATTCAGGACATAAGCATTGGCAAATACTTCATGACTAAAGCGCCAAAAGCAATGGCAACAAAAGCCAAAATTGACAAATGGGATCTAAATAAACTAAGGAGTTTAATTATACTGGATAAAGAAAATGTGGCACATATACACCATGGAATACAATGCAGCCATAAAAATGGAGGAGTTCATGTCCTTTGCAGGAACATGGATGAAGCTGGAAACCAACATTCTCAGCAAACTAAAACAGGAACAGAAAACCACACACTGCATGTTCTCAATCATAAGTGGGAGTTGAACAATGAGAACACATGGACACAGGGACGGGAACATCACACACTGGGGCTTGTTGGGAGGTGGAGGCTAGGGTAGGGATAGCATTAGGAGAAATACCCAATGTAGATGATGGGTTGATGGGTGCAGCAAACCATATGACACGTGTATACCTATGTAACAAACCTGAACGTTCTGCATATGTATCCCAGAACTTGAAGTATAATAAAAGAAAAAGGAAAGGAATTGAAATCAGGATCTTGAAGAGACATTGGCACTTCAATGTTCATTGTAGCATTGTTCACAACAGCTAAGACACAGATGTAAAATAAATGTCCATCAATGGAATATTATTCAGTCTTTAAAAAGAAGAAAATTCTGCCATTTGCAACAATATAGATGAGCCTCAAGGACATTATACTAAGTGAAATAAATCAGACACAAAAGGACAAATACTACACAATCTCACTGATACAGAGAATCTAAAAGAGTCAAACTCATAGAAGCAGAGAGTAAAATTGTGGTTTTCAGGGGCTGCAGGAGAGGGAAATGAAGAGATGTTGGTTAAAGGATACAAAGTTTTAGTTTTGCAAGATAAGTAAATTATTTAGATCTATTGTACAGTATAGTCCCTATAGTTAACAATACTGTATTATATACTTTGACATTTGCTAAGAAAGTAGATTTTATGTTAAGCACTCTTATCACAAAATAATAATAATAAAAATGGTAAAAGGAAACTTTGGAAGTGATAGATATGTTTATGGTATTGATTTTGGTGATGGTTTTATAGGTGTATACTGGTCTCTAGACTCATCAAGTTGTATGCAATACATAAGTATAGTTTTTTGTATGACAATCACACTTTGATAAAGTATTATTTAAAAAAAGAATTTGAGGTGACATAAACTCTGTTCTTTTTTTTTTTTTCTTTTTTTTTTAATTATACTTTAAGTTCTAGGGTACATGTGCATAACGTGCAGGTTTGTTACATATGTATACATGTGCCATGTTGGTGTGCTGCACCCATCAACTCGTCAGCACCCATCAATTCATCATTTATATCAGGTATAACTCCCCAATGCAATCCCTCCCCCCCCTCCCCATGATAGGCCCCATTGTGTGATGTTCCCCTTCCCGAGTCCAAGTGAGCTCATTGTTCAGTTCCCACCTATGAGTGAGAACATGCGGTGTTTGGTTTTCTCTTCTTGAGATAGTTTGCTAAGAATGATGGTTTCCAGCTGCATCCATGTCCCTACAAAGGACACAAACTCATCCTTTTTTATGGCTGCATAGTATTCCATGGTGTATATGTGCCACATTTTCTTAATCCAGTCTGTCACTGATGGACATCTGGGTTGATTCCAAGTCTTTGCTATTGTGAATAGTGCTGCAATAAACATACGTGTGCATGTGTCTTTGTAGTAGCATAATTTATAATCCTTTGGGTATATACCCAGTAGTGGGATGGCTGGGTCATATGGTACATCTAGTTCTAGATCCTTGAGGAATCGCCATACTGTTTTCCATAATGGTTGAACTAGTTTACAATCCCACCAACAGTGTAAAAGTGTTCCTATTTCTCCACATCCTCTCCAACACCTATTGTTTCCTGATTTTTTAATGATTGCCATTCTAACTGGTGTGAGATGGTATCTCATTGT
>NW_022321945.1:0-3271 GCF_002776525.5 Piliocolobus tephrosceles | reverse complement strand
ACAATGAGATACCATCTCACACCAGTTAGAATGGCAATCATTAAAAAATCAGGAAACAATAGGTGTTGGAGAGGATGTGGAGAAATAGGAACACTTTTACACTGTTGGTGGGATTGTAAACTAGTTCAACCATTATGGAAAACAGTATGGCGATTCCTCAAGGATCTAGAACTAGATGTACCATATGACCCAGCCATCCCACTACTGGGTATATACCCAAAGGATTATAAATTATGCTACTACAAAGACACATGCACACGTATGTTTATTGCAGCACTATTCACAATAGCAAAGACTTGGAATCAACCCAGATGTCCATCAGTGACAGACTGGATTAAGAAAATGTGGCACATATACACCATGGAATACTATGCAGCCATAAAAAAGGATGAGTTTGTGTCCTTTGTAGGGACATGGATGCAGCTGGAAACCATCATTCTTAGCAAACTATCTCAAGAAGAGAAAACCAAACACCGCATGTTCTCACTCATAGGTGGGAACTGAACAATGAGCTCACTTGGACTCGGGAAGGGGAACATCACACAATGGGGCCTATCATGGGGAGGGGGGGGAGGGATTGCATTGGGGAGTTATACCTGATATAAATGATGAATTGATGGGTGCTGACGAGTTGATGGGTGCAGCACACCAACATGGCACATGTATACATATGTAACAAACCTGCACGTTATGCACATGTACCCTAGAACTTAAAGTATAATTAAAAAAAAAAGAAAAAAAAAAAAAGAACAGAGTTTATGTCACCTCAAATTCTTTTTTTAAATAATACTTTATCAAAGTGTGATTGTCATACAAAAAACTATACTTATGTATTGCATACAACTTGATGAGTCTAGAGACCAGTATACACCTATAAAACCATCACCAAAATCAATACCATAAACATATCTATCACTTCCAAAGTTTCCTTTTACCATTTTTATTATTATTATTTTGTGATAAGAGTGCTTAACATAAAATCTACTTTCTTAGCAAATGTCAAAGTATATAATACAGTATTGTTAACTATAGGGACTATACTGTACAATAGATCTAAATAATTTACTTATCTTGCAAAACTAAAACTTTGTATCCTTTAACCAACATCTCTTCATTTCCCTCTCCTGCAGCCCCTGAAAACCACAATTTTACTCTCTGCTTCTATGAGTTTGACTCTTTTAGATTCTCTGTATCAGTGAGATTGTGTAGTATTTGTCCTTTTGTGTCTGATTTATTTCACTTAGTATAATGTCCTTGAGGCTCATCTATATTGTTGCAAATGGCAGAATTTTCTTCTTTTTAAAGACTGAATAATATTCCATTGATGGACATTTATTTTACATCTGTGTCTTAGCTGTTGTGAACAATGCTACAATGAACATTGAAGTGCCAATGTCTCTTCAAGATCCTGATTTCAATTCCTTTCCTTTTTCTTTTATTATACTTCAAGTTCTGGGATACATATGCAGAACGTTCAGGTTTGTTACATAGGTATACACGTGTCATATGGTTTGCTGCACCCATCAACCCATCATCTACATTGGGTATTTCTCCTAATGCTATCCCTACCCTAGCCTCCACCTCCCAACAAGCCCCAGTGTGTGATGTTCCCGTCCCTGTGTCCATGTGTTCTCATTGTTCAACTCCCACTTATGATTGAGAACATGCAGTGTGTGGTTTTCTGTTCCTGTTTTAGTTTGCTGAGAATGTTGGTTTCCAGCTTCATCCATGTTCCTGCAAAGGACATGAACTCCTCCATTTTTATGGCTGCATTGTATTCCATGGTGTATATGTGCCACATTTTCTTTATCCAGTATAATTAAACTCCTTAGTTTATTTAGATCCCATTTGTCAATTTTGGCTTTTGTTGCCATTGCTTTTGGCGCTTTAGTCATGAAGTATTTGCCAATGCTTATGTCCTGAATGGTATTGCCGAGGTTTTCTTCTAGGGTTTTTATGGTTTTAGGTCTTACATTTAAATCTTTAGTCCATCTTGAGTTAATTTTTGTATAACATGTAAGGAAGGGGTCCAATTTCAGTTTCCTGAATATGACTAGCCAGTTTTCCTTACACCATTTATTATATAGGGCATAGTTTCCCCATTGCTTGTTTTTGTCAGATTTGTTGAAGATCAGATGGTTGTAGATGTGTAGCATTATTTCTGAGGCCTCTGTTCTGTTCCACTGGTCTATCTGTTTTGGTACCAGTACCATGCTGTTTTAGTTACTGTAGGCTTGTAGTATAGTTTGAAGTCAGATAGTGTGATGCCTCCAGCTTTTTTCTTTTTCCTTAGGAGTGTCTTGTCTATATGGGCTCTTTTTTGGTTCCATGTGAAATTTAAACAGTTTTTTTCTAATTCTGTGAAGGAAGTCAATGGTAGCTTGATGGGAATAGCATTGAATCTATAAATTACTTTGGGCAGTATGGCCATATTCACAATATTCATTCTTCCTATCCATGAGCATGGAATGTTTTTACAATTCTTTGCATCTTCTTTTATTTCCTTGAGCAGTGGTTTGTAGTTCTCCTGGAAGAGGTCCTTCACATCCCTTGTAAGTTGGATTCCCAGGTATTTTATTCTATTTGAAGCAATTGTGAATGGAAGTTCACTCATGATTTGGCTCTCTGTTTGTCTGTTACTGGTGTATAAGAATGCTTGTGTTTTAGACATGAAGTCCTTGCCCATGCCTATGTCCTGAATGGTACTACCTAGGTTTTCTTCTAGGGTTTTTATGGTATTAGGTCTAACATTTAAGTCTCTAATCCATCTTGAATTAATCTTCATATAAGGAGTAAGGAAAGGATCCAGTTTCAGCTTTCTACTTATGGCTAGCCAATTTTCCCAGCACCATTTATTAAATAGGGAATCCTTTCCCCATTTCTTGTTTTTGTCAGGTTTGTCAAAGATCAGATGGTTGTAGATGTGTGGCATTATTTCTGAGGGCTCCGTTCTGTTCCATGGGTCTATATCTCTGTTTTGGTACCAGTACCATGCTGTTTTGGTTACTGTAGCCTTGTAGTATAGTTTGAAGTCAGGTAGCATGACACCTCCGGCTTTGTCCTTTTGACTTAGGATTGTCTTGGCAATGCGGGCTCTTTTTTGGTTCCATATGAACTTTAAAGCTGTTTTTTCCAATTCTGTGAAGAAACTCATTGGTAGTTTGATGGGGATGGCATTGAATCTATAAATTACCTTGGGCAGTATGGCCATTTTCACGATATTGATTCTTCCTATCCATGAGCATGGTATGTTCTTCCATTTGTTTGTGTC
>NW_022321944.1:0-1000 GCF_002776525.5 Piliocolobus tephrosceles | reverse complement strand
TTGTTGAGTCCCTGAATAGACCAATAGCAGGCTCTGAAATTGAGGCAACAATTAATAGCCTACCCACCAAAAAAAGCCCAGGACCAGATGGATTCACAGCTGAATTCTACCAGAGGTACAAGGAGGAGCTCGTACCATTCCTTCTGAAACTATTCCAATCAATAGAAAAAGAGGGAATCCTCCCTAACTCACTTTATGAGGCCAACATCATCCTGATACCAAAGCCTGGCAGAGACACAACAAAAAAAGAGAATTTTAGACCAATATCCCTGATGAACATCGATGCAAAAATCCTCAATAAAATACTGGCAAACTGGATTCAGCAGCACATCAGAAAGCTTATCCACCATTATCAAGTGGGCTTCATCCCTGGGATGCAAGGCTGGTTCAACATTCGCAAATCAATAAATGTAATCCAGCATATAAACAGAACCAAAGACAAGAACCACATGATTATCTCAATAGATGCAGAAAAGGCTGTTGACAAAATTCAACAGCCCTTCATGCTAAAAACGCTCAACAAATTTGGTATTGATGGAATGTACCTCAAAGTAATAAGAGCTATTTATGACAAACCCACAGCTAATATCATACTGAATGGGCAAAAACTGGAAAAATTCCCTTTGAAATCTGGCACAAGACAGGGATGCCCTCTCTCACCACTCCTATTCAACATAGTGTTGGAAGTTCTGGCTAGGGCAATCAGGCAAGAGAAAGAAATCAAGCATATCCAGTTAGGAAAAGAAGAAGTCAAATTGTCCCTGTTTGCAGATGACATGATTGTATACTTAGAAAATCCCATTGTCTCAGCCCAAAACCTCCTTAAGCTGATAAGCAACTTCAGCAAAGTCTCAGGATACAAAATTAATGTGCAAAAATCATAAGCATTCTTATACACCAGTAACAGACAAGCAGAGAGCCAAATCAGGAATGAACTTCCATTCACAATTGCTTCAAAGAGAATAAAATACCTAGGAATCCAACTTACAAGGGATGTAAA
>NW_022321943.1:0-1000 GCF_002776525.5 Piliocolobus tephrosceles | reverse complement strand
TTTACATCCCTTGTAAGTTGGATTCCTAGGTATTTTATTCTCTTTGAAGCAATTGTGAATGGAAGTTCATTCCTGATTTGGCTCTCTGCTTGTCTGTTACTGGTGTATAAGAATGCTTATGATTTTTGCACATTAATTTTGTATCCTGAGACTTTGCTGAAGTTGCTTATCAGCTTAAGGAGGTTTTGGGCTGAGACAATGGGATTTTCTAAGTATACAATCATGTCATCTGCAAACAGGGACAATTTGACTTCTTCTTTTCCTAACTGGATATGCTTGATTTCTTTCTCTTGCCTGATTGCCCTAGCCAGAACTTCCAACACTATGTTGAATAGGAGTGGTGAGAGAGGGCATCCCTGTCTTGTGCCAGATTTCAAAGGGAATTTTTCCAGTTTTTGCCCATTCAGTATGATATTAGCTGTGGGTTTGTCATAAATAGCTCTTATTACTTTGAGGTACATTCCATCAATACCAAATTTGTTGAGCGTTTTTAGCATGAAGGGCTGTTGAATTTTGTCAACAGCCTTTTCTGCATCTATTGAGATAATCATGTGGTTCTTGTCTTTGGTTCTGTTTATATGCTGGATTACATTTATTGATTTGCGAATGTTGAACCAGCCTTGCATCCCAGGGATGAAGCCCACTTGATAATGGTGGATAAGCTTTCTGATGTGCTGCTGAATCCAGTTTGCCAGTATTTTATTGAGGATTTTTGCATCGATGTTCATCAGGGATATTGGTCTAAAATTCTCTTTTTTTGTTGTGTCTCTGCCAGGCTTTGGTATCAGGATGATGTTGGCCTCATAAAGTGAGTTAGGGAGGATTCCCTCTTTTTCTATTGATTGGAATAGTTTCAGAAGGAATGGTACGAGCTCCTCCTTGTACCTCTGGTAGAATTCAGCTGTGAATCCATCTGGTCCTGGGCTTTTTTTGGTGGGTAGGCTATTAATTGTTGCCTCAATTTCAGAGCCTGCTATTGGTCTATTCAGGGACTCAACAA
>NW_022321941.1:0-2555 GCF_002776525.5 Piliocolobus tephrosceles | reverse complement strand
CGCTGGTTCTTTTGTGCCCACTCTGGTGGTCTTAGAAAAACAAATCAGTTGGTGCCGAACCCGGGAGGAGACCCCTCCTCAGGGCCCCCAGGGTCCGGGGAGCTTCCTCCTCCTCCTCGTTCAACGCCACGGACGGACCAGGACCTGAGACCCGCTTCGCTCACTCTCACGGCCTCTCTGGGGTAAGTGCCCTTGTCTCCTCTTTACCTCCCTCGGCCAGAAATCCTGCGCGGGTCCGAGGTCCATTTTGAGCCACCAAGTGGCTCGGGAGACCCCGTTCAGGACGGAGACGTCCGCCTGAAGGTAATCTCCACTTTGGCTCCATGAGCCTCCAGTCTGTCTCTGCTGGTTCCAAAGGACGCTTTGAAGCCAGGCAGAGATCCACTTCCATTTCCATTGTGTCCATTGTGTAAGTAAAGAGGAAACAAATGGGAAACCCCCAGTCCAAATTTCCAAAGAGCACCCCCTTAGGGTGCCTCCTAGCCAATTTAAAAACCTTACAGCTTGAACAAGACCTTAGGAGGAAGCGGTTAATTTTCCTTTCCACTGTGGCGTGATCGACCTCAGCAATTTCTGCCAGCGGCTAGGCAAGTGGTCCGAAATTAATTACGTACAAGGCTTTTGGGCCTTAAGCTCTCGTCCCTATACTCCTCCTTCTCTCCACCCCCTCCCTTCCTGCCCAGACTCCTCCTTCCTCCTCCTTATCTACTAGTAATCCACTCGGTCCCATGCCTCCTTCGGGGCCCACAACTGGCTGTCTTGAGTCCCCTATCTCTGCCCACACCCTCCTACAGTGTTAGCACCTTTGTGAGAGGTGGCTGGGGCGGAGGGGGTAGTCAGAGTACATGTCCCTTTTTCATTGGCCGATCTTTCCAGAATTGAGAAGCGTTTAGGTGATTTCTCAGCTAATCCTACCATATACATAAAGGAATTTAGACACCTTTGTCAGGCCTATGACTTAACTTGGCATGACCTCCAGGTTATCCTAACCTCTACCCTAAACTGACTGAGGTTCTAACCCAATATACCCGGTTAGATCCGGCCTCCCCCACAGGGGCCACCATTTTGGCATCTTATTTCATTTCTCAATCAGCTCCTGACATTCGTAAAAAAAAAAAAACTTCAAAAGGTAGAGGATGGTCCTCAGATACCAATACAAGACCTAGTTAAATTAGCCTTTAAGGTCTAAAACTCCAGAGAGAAGACGGCAAGCTTGCCTTGAACAGAAGGTTCAGCTCCTAGCAGCGGCTTTACAGCCCAGTCGTAACCCCAGGCCAGAGAGCACACACCCCACAGACTCCAAGGCTGCAAAAAGAGCCTGCTATAAGTGCGGCAAGGCAGGACACTATGCCAACAGGTGTCCACAGGGTCCCCGAGCCCCAACGCAGCCTTGCTATAAGTGCAAGGCATCAGGACATTGGGCCAGTGAATGTCCTAACCTTCGTCCACCAGCAACCCCCTGCCCTGCTTGCCAGCAGGGAGGACATTGGAAGTCTGATTGCCCCACCCTGAGAACAGGTGCTGCGTCTCTATGTGACCCCCTTTCCCAGGATCCTGGGAGCTCCTTCCAGCTCCTACATCTGGACGACGACAACTGAAGGTGCCGAGACTCGGGGACCCCCATCACCCTCGCCGAGCCACGGGTAACTCTCCTGGTAGTGGGTAAGACAATTAATTTTTTAATCAACAGCGAGGCTACCTATTCTGTTTTGCCGTCCTTCTCTGGACCTAGTCTTCCATCTAATATCCCTGTAGTAGGAGTAAGGGAAAAGCCATCCACTCCACGAAAAACTCCACTTCTTAATTGCTGCCTGGCCAACAACTACCTTGCGCAGTTGTTCCTCATTCCCAGCTAAAAAGGGCCCCTACCGAAAGCAATCAGTGGAAATCAGTTTGGCTTTCCCCCACTCGCCTCAAACTTACTAAATTTTCTTAACTATCTCATACTCCCCAACCTTGCCAGGACCATCCTTCTGGGTTTTGCCCATATTCCAACAAATGCTTCCATTCCTCATTCCTATACTAATACTGTGCCTTATTTTATTTTTCATCCATACATCCAAATACCAACCATGGGCCCCGACCTTAACGACGCCCCTTAACAGCAGGAAGTAGCCAGACAGACCACGGCGCCCCTTTATCACTATTATCAATAAAAGGTTGGACTGTTTGGACGAACGGAGGCAGGATGGTGCACTTCCGGGTTCTTCTTCACCACCAACTCTTCCCATGTGTGCGAGAGTGCAGCTGACCCCCGGGAGGGTGCAGATTAATCAGGCATGCACCAGGTGATGTCAATTCGAGGAGACCAAGATTTACCTGGTGGCACCTGCGGAGCGGCCCCCCCTTCCCTGACGTGCCCGTGCCCCGCCTATTGCCCTTCCACTCCTAGAAAAGTCACTCCCAGCAGATGCGCCCGGGGCGGGCTTTCTCAGCCCCCACTCTTGTCGGGACTGTATTAGAAACTCCCCCCAACCCAGCTCCGGTCCCTGAAGCTAGATGACCAAAGAATAAATTTGCAGTTTTGCTTTTAGCCTTGCCTACTCGCTGGTTCT
>NW_022321940.1:0-2555 GCF_002776525.5 Piliocolobus tephrosceles | reverse complement strand
AGAACCAGCGAGTAGGCAAGGCTAAAAGCAAAACTGCAAATTTATTCTTTGGTCATCTAGCTTCAGGGACCGGAGCTGGGTTGGGGGGAGTTTCTAATACAGTCCCGACAAGAGTGGGGGCTGAGAAAGCCCGCCCCGGGCGCATCTGCTGGGAGTGACTTTTCTAGGAGTGGAAGGGCAATAGGCGGGGCACGGGCACGTCAGGGAAGGGGGGGCCGCTCCGCAGGTGCCACCAGGTAAATCTTGGTCTCCTCGAATTGACATCACCTGGTGCATGCCTGATTAATCTGCACCCTCCCGGGGGTCAGCTGCACTCTCGCACACATGGGAAGAGTTGGTGGTGAAGAAGAACCCGGAAGTGCACCATCCTGCCTCCGTTCGTCCAAACAGTCCAACCTTTTATTGATAATAGTGATAAAGGGGCGCCGTGGTCTGTCTGGCTACTTCCTGCTGTTAAGGGGCGTCGTTAAGGTCGGGGCCCATGGTTGGTATTTGGATGTATGGATGAAAAATAAAATAAGGCACAGTATTAGTATAGGAATGAGGAATGGAAGCATTTGTTGGAATATGGGCAAAACCCAGAAGGATGGTCCTGGCAAGGTTGGGGAGTATGAGATAGTTAAGAAAATTTAGTAAGTTTGAGGCGAGTGGGGGAAAGCCAAACTGATTTCCACTGATTGCTTTCGGTAGGGGCCCTTTTTAGCTGGGAATGAGGAACAACTGCGCAAGGTAGTTGTTGGCCAGGCAGCAATTAAGAAGTGGAGTTTTTCGTGGAGTGGATGGCTTTTCCCTTACTCCTACTACAGGGATATTAGATGGAAGACTAGGTCCAGAGAAGGACGGCAAAACAGAATAGGTAGCCTCGCTGTTGATTAAAAAATTAATTGTCTTACCCACTACCAGGAGAGTTACCCGTGGCTCGGCGAGGGTGATGGGGGTCCCCGAGTCTCGGCACCTTCAGTTGTCGTCGTCCAGATGTAGGAGCTGGAAGGAGCTCCCAGGATCCTGGGAAAGGGGGTCACATAGAGACGCAGCACCTGTTCTCAGGGTGGGGCAATCAGACTTCCAATGTCCTCCCTGCTGGCAAGCAGGGCAGGGGGTTGCTGGTGGACGAAGGTTAGGACATTCACTGGCCCAATGTCCTGATGCCTTGCACTTATAGCAAGGCTGCGTTGGGGCTCGGGGACCCTGTGGACACCTGTTGGCATAGTGTCCTGCCTTGCCGCACTTATAGCAGGCTCTTTTTGCAGCCTTGGAGTCTGTGGGGTGTGTGCTCTCTGGCCTGGGGTTACGACTGGGCTGTAAAGCCGCTGCTAGGAGCTGAACCTTCTGTTCAAGGCAAGCTTGCCGTCTTCTCTCTGGAGTTTTAGACCTTAAAGGCTAATTTAACTAGGTCTTGTATTGGTATCTGAGGACCATCCTCTACCTTTTGAAGTTTTTTTTTTTTTACGAATGTCAGGAGCTGATTGAGAAATGAAATAAGATGCCAAAATGGTGGCCCCTGTGGGGGAGGCCGGATCTAACCGGGTATATTGGGTTAGAACCTCAGTCAGTTTAGGGTAGAGGTTAGGATAACCTGGAGGTCATGCCAAGTTAAGTCATAGGCCTGACAAAGGTGTCTAAATTCCTTTATGTATATGGTAGGATTAGCTGAGAAATCACCTAAACGCTTCTCAATTCTGGAAAGATCGGCCAATGAAAAAGGGACATGTACTCTGACTACCCCCTCCGCCCCAGCCACCTCTCACAAAGGTGCTAACACTGTAGGAGGGTGTGGGCAGAGATAGGGGACTCAAGACAGCCAGTTGTGGGCCCCGAAGGAGGCATGGGACCGAGTGGATTACTAGTAGATAAGGAGGAGGAAGGAGGAGTCTGGGCAGGAAGGGAGGGGGTGGAGAGAAGGAGGAGTATAGGGACGAGAGCTTAAGGCCCAAAAGCCTTGTACGTAATTAATTTCGGACCACTTGCCTAGCCGCTGGCAGAAATTGCTGAGGTCGATCACGCCACAGTGGAAAGGAAAATTAACCGCTTCCTCCTAAGGTCTTGTTCAAGCTGTAAGGTTTTTAAATTGGCTAGGAGGCACCCTAAGGGGGTGCTCTTTGGAAATTTGGACTGGGGGTTTCCCATTTGTTTCCTCTTTACTTACACAATGGACACAATGGAAATGGAAGTGGATCTCTGCCTGGCTTCAAAGCGTCCTTTGGAACCAGCAGAGACAGACTGGAGGCTCATGGAGCCAAAGTGGAGATTACCTTCAGGCGGACGTCTCCGTCCTGAACGGGGTCTCCCGAGCCACTTGGTGGCTCAAAATGGACCTCGGACCCGCGCAGGATTTCTGGCCGAGGGAGGTAAAGAGGAGACAAGGGCACTTACCCCAGAGAGGCCGTGAGAGTGAGCGAAGCGGGTCTCAGGTCCTGGTCCGTCCGTGGCGTTGAACGAGGAGGAGGAGGAAGCTCCCCGGACCCTGGGGGCCCTGAGGAGGGGTCTCCTCCCGGGTTCGGCACCAACTGATTTGTTTTTCTAAGACCACCAGAGTGGGCACAAAAGAACCAGCG
>NW_022321939.1:0-12110 GCF_002776525.5 Piliocolobus tephrosceles | reverse complement strand
GCAACAAAAGCCAAAATTGACAAATGGGATCTAATGAAACTAAAGAGCTTCTGCACAGCAAAAGAAACTACCATTAGAGTGAACAGGCAACCTATAGAATGGGAGAAAATTTTTGCAATCTACTCATCTGACAAAGGGCTAGTATCCAGAACCTGCAAAGAACTCAAACAAATTTACAAGAAAAAAACAAACAACCCCATCAAAATGTGGGCAAAGGATATGAACAGACATTTCCCAAAAGAAGACATTCATAGAGCCAACAGACACATGAAAAAATGCTCATCATCACTGGCCATCAGAGAAATGCAAATCAAAACCAAAATGAGATACCATCTCACACCAGTTAGAATGGCAATCATTAAAAAGTCAGGAAACAACAAGTGCTGGAGAGGATGTGGAGAAACAGGGACACTTTTACACTGTTGGTGGGACTGTAAACTAGTTCAACCATTATGGAAAACAGTATGGAGATTCCTCAAGGATCTAGAACTAGAAGTACCATATGACCCAGCCATCCCATTACTGGGTATATACCCAAAGGATTATAAATCATGCTGCTATAAAGACACATGCACACATATGTTTATTGCGGCACTATTCACAATAGCAAAGACTTGGAATCAACCCAAATGTCCATCAGTGACAGACTGGATTAAGAAAATGTGGCACATATACACCATGGAATACTATGCAGCCATAAAAAAGGATGAGTTTGTGTCCTTTGTAGGGACATGGATGCAGCTGGAAACCATCATGCTCAGCAAACTGTTGCAAGAACAGAAAACCGAACACTGCATGTTCTCACTCATAGGTGGGAACTGAACAATGAGATCACTTGGACTTGGGAAGAGGAACCTCACACACCGGGGCCTATCATGGGGAGGGGGTAGGGGGAAGGGTTTGCATTGGGAGTTATACCTGATATAAATGACGAATTGATGGGTGCTGTTGAGTTGATGGGTGCAGCACACCAACATGGCACAAGTATATATATGTAACAAACCTGCACATTATGCACATGTACCCTAGAACTTAAAGTATAATAATAATAATAATAAATTTTAAGCATGGATTCATAATGTATGTTTTATTTGTTTATATGTGCTGCTATACTAAAAGATTATGTACATAACAAAACATAAATGAAAATAATAATAAAAATTT
Source organism: Piliocolobus tephrosceles (assembly GCF_002776525.5). Classification (NCBI taxonomy): domain Eukaryota; kingdom Metazoa; phylum Chordata; class Mammalia; order Primates; family Cercopithecidae; genus Piliocolobus; species Piliocolobus tephrosceles. Next base: position 10,946 of record NW_022321939.1, on the reverse strand, counting down.
AAAAAAAACCCAAAAACCTAGGAATCCAACTTACAAGAGATATGAAGGACCTCTTTGAGGAGAACTACAAATCACTGCTCAATGAAATAAAAGAGGACACAAACAAATTGAAGAACATTCCATGCTCCTGGATAGGAAGAATCAATATCGTGAAAATGGCCATACTGCCCAAATAATTTATAGATTCAATGCCATCCCCATGAAGCTACTAATGACTTTCTTCACAGAAATGGAAAAAACTACTTTAAAGTTCATATGAAACAAAAAAAAAAAGCACACATTGCCGTGACAATCCTAAGCCAAACGAACAAAGCTGGAGCCATCATGCAACCTGACTTCAAACTACACTACAAGGCTACAGTAACCAAAACAGCATGGTACTGGTACCAAAACAGAGATATAGACCAATGGAACAGAACAGAGGCCTCAGAAATAACACCACACATCTACGAGCATCTGATCTTTGACAAACCAGACAAAAACAAGAAATGGGGAAAGGATTCCCTATTTAATAAATGGTGCTGGGAAAACTGGCTAGCCATAAGTAGAAAGCTGAAACTGGATCCCTTCCTTACACCTTATGCACAAATTAATTCAAGATGGATTAAAGACTTAAATGTTAGATCTAAAACCATAAAAACCCTAGAAGAAAATCTAGGCAATACCATTCAGGACATAGGCATAGGCAAGGACTTCATGACTAAAACACCAAAAGCAACGGCAACAAAAGCCTAAATTGACAAATGGGATCTAATTAAACTAAAGAGTTTCTGCAAAGCAAAATAAAATACCATCAGAGTGAACAGGCAACCTATAGAATGGGAGAAAATTTTTGCAATCTACTCACCTGGCAAAGGGCTAGTATCCAGAATCTACAAAGAACTCAAACAAATTTATAAGAAAAAAAAAAACAAATAATCCCATCAAAAAGTGGGCAAAGGATATGAGCAGACATTTCTCAAAAGAAGACATTTATGCAGCCAACAGACACATGAAAAAATGCTCATCATCACTGGTCATCAGAGAAATGTAAATCAAAACCACAATGAGATACCATCTCACACCAGTTAGAATGGCAATCATTAAAAAGTCAGGAAACAACAGATGCTAGAGAGGATGTGGAGAAACAGGAATGCTTTTACACTGTTGATGGGAGTATAAAGTAGTTCAACCATTGTGGAAGACAGTGTGGCGATTCCTCAAGGAGCTAGAACTAGAAATAGCATTTGACCCAGTGATCCCATTACTGGGTATACATCCAAAGGATTATAAGCCATGCTGCTATAAAGACACATGCACACTTATGTTTATTGCAGCACTATTCACAATAGCAAAGACTTGGAACCAACCCAAATGTCCATCAGTGATAGACTGCATTAAGAAAATGTGGCACATATACACCATGGAATACTATGCAGCCATAAAAAAGGAATGTTACTTTTAAGAAAGACTGGGAAACACAATTGTTTTACATAATAGGAAGGCACAATAGAATGCTGTGGAGGGATTTTAAATGAGCCAATTCACAGAATTGCTACATTCTTTGTTTTCTATTTGGTTTATTTTTATGTAATTTTTAAGGCTTCTATATTTGTTGTTAAACAAAAGTCACTATTACTTCTAGTATTACTGGTGAGGAAGATGGAATGTGCAAAATCCAATAATAGGACCCTATATTTAGGGTCTATTTTGAAACTATGTATTTTGACTATTCCTGCAAATAACCAAATTCAGTAATATCATACTATCTCCCTAAATAGGACCCTGTATTGTACCTTGTTAAAATACAGCATTTTAAACACTGAAGAAGAGATGGATCTCTGAATTATTGTTTTTAATTATTATTTTTCCCAAAGATTTTTTTTTACCCCCCCAAAAAAGAGCTTAAAAACTGTAGTCTCCAGTACCTTGGACTTTAAAATTCACCTTAACTGTTTTTAAAAATCTTAGGATAATTCAAAATATAGAAGCAGTAACATCATCAAATGAATAATCGCTACAGTTTTCTCACTGGGCTGATTCAATCATTCCCCAGCTCTTTCTTAGCCTCTACCTGGACCATTATGTAGTCTATGACCTTTTACAAAACTTACAGAAGACATTCCAAAATGAGAAAGATTGTTAGCATAACCAAGAAGAAAATTAGAGTAGATGTGGTCTCCTTTTGATATGTTAAATAATTTCCCATATCTTTGCTTTCCAGATCTGACTTCTGCTCAGTAATTTCCATAATAATTCCATAATAATATCACAGTATACCACAATATTGGGTTTGCAAACACAGTGAACTTCAAAATTATTGCAATAGCTCAAATGTCTACTTCTGAACCCCTTTCATAACCCTTTCATTCTTTCTCTTAAACAAAGCAAATGTTATCGTCTTTATAATGCCTAAAGGATTGTGCTAGCCTTTTTATGTACATTGCTTATTTAACTCTGATTTGAAAACTGCAAGTAGTCCAAATGACTGATAACAGAAAAAAATGTTTGGCACCATTAAAGATGATAATTATTGATCTAATCATTTAAATCACCCAGGACTTAAATAGATGTTCAACTGAGCAGAAATACTTGATTTTAAAACCATCCACATCCATATCCAGGTTATAGTGGGAGGAAATGAATAACCTACTTATCTCTGTATTTGGTTGCTAGCACAAAACACAGACACAAAATAAATGATTTAAGGACAGTGAAGTAAAGGGACAATTCACAAAGGTGTGGGCAGAGCTTAATTAAGGAAACCAAAGTGAAATGGAGTATCGCTCAGAGGCTAGTAACTGTGGGTAAGAGAGGAGAGCTGTCACCCGCCCAAAGAGGCAGGCGCAAAATATGGTTAGCAGAATCTGGACCAGACCCCTGTATACAGAGGACTGCATGATAGGAGCTAAGGTCATCTGTAGAAGGATGAAGACAACATGCTGTAGCCTAGCAAGGAAATGGTTGGAGGAATAAATACTCCAACTTCACCTTCCTCCAATCTTTCAATAGTTTGCTGCCACCTGGCATTGGCTGAACTTAACCAGAAACAAAAGCAAGAGAGCCCAGTGACCATTAACACAGTCACAGGGCAGAGAGCCAGAGGGAAGAGAGGATCTGCAGGGGAACAAGAAAGAGTAGGCCCTTATTTTTTGCCTGCCTGGCAATTCTTCATAGATGCTCTCTAATTTAAACATCACAAAAATCCTACAAAGTAAAGATTATTTTCTGTATTTGCATACGAGAAAACTGATGATCAAATCTATTACTGTAATTTACCACATCCATGAATGTAAGTCATCACAATAATAGATTGAAGAAAAAAATCTAAGTACATACAGGAAAAAAGCACTAGAGAAAATTTAATTTCCAGTGATGATGGAATGTTTTAGCAATCTTTTTATAGATGGAAGGGAACTTTCTTTCTTAAATTAGTAAAGAATATATATTTGTGTGGCTTTTTTTGTTTTTTAAAGACAGAATCTCACTCTGTCACCCAGGCTGGAGTGCAGAGGTGCTATCTCAGCTTACTGCAACCTCCACCTCCCAGATTCAAGGGATTCTCATGCCTCAGCCTCTTGAGTAGCTGGAACTACAAGCACGTGCCACCATGCCCAGCTAATTTTATTGTATTTTTAGTAGAGACAGGATTTCATTGTGTTGGCCAAGCTGGTCTCGTACTCCTAGTTAACAAAAGTATATAATATGTTTCTCAAGTGACCCACCGGCCTCGGCCTCCCAAAGTGCTGGGATTACAGGCATGAGCCACTATGCCCAGTATATATAGTACTATATCTAGTATATATAGTATATATAATACATAAGGATTGCTGTGGTTTGAAAGTGTTTTTCAAAATTTATGTATTGGAAACTTAATCCCCAATGCAACAGCGTTAGCAGGTGGGGCCTAATGGGAATGGAGGAATGCCATCATATAAAGGGTTTGTGGGAGTGGGTTCTCTCTCTTCCACTCTTCTGCCATGTGAGGAGACAACAGTCATCTTCTCTTGTTCTTCTGCTTACACTATAGGAGGACACAGTAAGAATAGCCACACCAGATACTAAAACTTTGATTTTGGACTTCCCAGTCTCTAGAACTATGAGAAATACTTTTTGGTTCTTTGCTTGTGCATTGTTGGTGGGAATGTAAATCAGTAAAGCAACTATGGAAAATAGTATAATGGTTCCTCAAAAAACTAAAATTGGAACTACCATGTGATCCAGCAATCCTACTGTTGGGTATATATCCAATAAAAAAGGAAATCAGTATATCAGAGAGATATCTTCACTCTTATGATTATTGCAGCACTATTCCCAGTAGCAAAGATGCAGAATCAACGTAAGTATCCATCAACAGATGAATGGAAAAAGAAAACGTGGCATATAAACACAATGAAATATTACACAGCCATAAGAAACAATGAACTCCTGTCATTGGAGACAACAAGGATGGAACTGTAGAACATTATGTTAAGTGGAATAAATAAGACACAGAACAAATGTCACATAGTCTCACTCAAATGTGGGAGCTAAAAAAGTTGATCACATGGAGGTAGAGAGCAGAATGATGGTTACCAGAGTCCGGGAAGGTAGGAGGGAGAGGAACATAAAGAGAAGTCGGTCAATGGCTACAAAAATATAGTTAGAAGAACTGAGTTCTAGTGATTGATAGTATAATAGAGTGACTATAGTTAACAAAAGTGTATAATATGTTTCCAAATAGCTAGAAGAAAAGATTTAGAATGTTCCCAACCTAAAGAAAAAATAAATATTTGAGGTGATGGATATCTCAATTACCTTGATTTGATAATTACACATTGTATGCATGTATCAAACTATCTCATGTACCCCATAAATATGTACAATTATGTATCAATAACAAAATAAAAAGCAAACAAATAAAATTTTTCTTCTTTAAAAATTGTCCACTCTATGGCATTTTGTTATTGCTGTATGAAATAGACAAAGACAAAGATTTTTTACAAAGCAAACATTTTCATAGACGTTACAGTTGTCTGCATAGAAAGCCCAAGAAAATCTGTCCACTTGTGAGACCTAAGGAGAGAATTCAGCAAGACTGATGAATATAAGAATAATATATAAAACTCATCTGCATTTTTACATATCAACAAGAGAGAGTTAAAAGATGAAGTTTTGAAATATAAGGACTTTAGAAATAATCTGAATAAAATACATGCATTACTTGTGGAGAAAATTGTAAACTTTGCTGAAAAATATTAAAGTAGGCAAATAAATAGAGAGAGGTATATGTTCATGTTTGGGTTATCAAAACATAATGGTTCTTTCAGATTAATCTACAAATGTAATGTAATTCCAATAAGAATACCAACAGGATTTGGTAGAACTTTAAAATTCATCTTAAAATCTACCTTAAAGAAATAAAGAGTCAAGAATACAAAAAAACAGTACTGAATAAGATCAAGACATACCCTACTAGGTAATAAGATTTACAAATCTATAAAAATTAAGCAAATGTGACAAGAAAGGAAAGATAAATAAATGAAAGAAAAGAGATAGCCCAGAGGCAGATTCATATGTATTTGGTTATTGATTATATGGTAGAGGTGGTAGTAATAATCAGTGGGTTTGAGGGGTGCTATGGCAGTTAGTTATCCATATGGAAAAATATGAAATTAGAGCTCACTTCACACCACCAACAGAGATAATATCTCTAGGTGTATCATAGACCTACATTTCAACATAAAACTTTAAACATTTTAGAAGAAAATATCACTGTGGCTTTGGGGGTAAGAAAGTTTCTCTTAAATAAGATGTAAAATTCACATATCATACAGGAAAAGATTATACATTTGTCTGCATCAAAATTAATGACATTGGCTTAACAAAAAATAACATAAAAAATTAAAAGATAGAGGGGCACCCAAGATGGCCAAATAGGAAGAGCTCCAGCCTCCAGCTCCCAGCGTGAGCAACACAGAAGACGGGTGATTTCTGCATTTTCAACTGAAGTACTGGGTTCATCTCACCGGGTCGTGTCAGGCAGTTGGTGCTGGACCACGGGTCCAGCCTGACCAACAAGAGCTGAAGCAGGGTGAGGCATCACCTCACCTGGGAAGTGCAAGGGGGAAGGGAATTCTTTTTCCTAGCCAAAGGAAATTGAGACACATAACACCTGGAAAATCGGGTAACTCCCACCCTAACACTGTCCTTTACCAAGGGTCTTAGCAAACGGCACACACCTGGCCTGGAGAGTCCCATGCCCACGGAGCCTCCCTCATTGCTAGCACAGCAGTCTGAGATCTAACTGCCAGGCAGCAGCGAGACTGGGGGAGGGGTGCCCGCCATTGCTGAGGCCTAAGTAGGTAAACAAAGCCGCCTGGAAGCTCGAATTGGGTGGAGCCCACCACAGCTCAAGGAGGCCAGCCTGCCTCTGTAGACTCCTCATCTGGGGAAAGGTCATAGCTAAACAAGAAGCAGCAGAAACTTTGACAGAGGGAAATGCCCCTGTCTGACAGCTTTGAAGAGAGCAGTGGATCTCCCAGCACGGAGGCTGAGATCTGAGAACGGACAGGCTGCCTGCTCAAGTGGGTCCCTGACCCCTGAGTGACCTAACTGGGAAACATCCCCCACTAGGTGCAGACTGACAACTCACACCTCACACGGCAGGGTGCGCCCCTGAGATGAAGCTTCCAGAGCAAGAATCAGACAACAGCACTCACTGTTCAGCAATATTCTATCTTCTGCAGCCTCGGCTGCTGATACCCAGGCAAACAGGGTCTGGAGTGGACCTCAAGCAAACTCCAACAGACCTACAGCTGAGAGTCCTGATTGTTAGAAGGAAAACTAACAAACAGAAAGGACACCCACACCAAAACCCCATCAGTACATCATCAACATCGACGACTAAAGGCAGATAAAACCACAAAGATGTGGAAAAAGCAGTGCAGAAAAGCAGGAAATTCAAAAATTCAGAGCGCATCTCCCCCTCCAAAGGAACACAGCTCATTGCCAGCAACAGAACAAAGCTGGATGGAGAATGACTTTGATGAGTTGAGAGAAGAAGGCTTCAGTCCATCAAACTTGTCAGAGCTAAAGGAAGAACTATGTAACCAATGCAAAGACATTAAAAACCTTGAAAAAAGATTTGACGAATGGCTAACTAGAATAACCAATGTAGAGAAGTCCTTAAAAGAACTGGTAGAGATGAAAACCATAACATGAGAACTACGTGACAAATGCACAAGCTTCAGTAACCGACTCGATCATCAGGAAGAAAGAGTATCAGCGATTGAAGATCAAATGAATGAAATGAAGCGAGAAGAGAAGTGCAGAGAAAAAAGAGTAAAAAGAAATGAACAAAGCCTCCAAGAAATATGGGATTATGTGAAAAGACCAACTCTGCATCTGATTGGTATGCCTGAAAGTGATGGGGAAAATGGAACTAAGGTGGAAAACACTCTGCAGGATATCATCCAGGAGAACTTCCCCAACCTGGTAAGGCAGGCCAACTTTCAAATTCAGGAAATACAGAGAACGCCACAAAGCTACTCCTCGAGAAGAGCAACTCCAAGACACATCATTGTCAGACTCACCAAAGTTGAAATGAAGGAAAAAATGTTAAGGGCAGCCAGAGAGAAAGGTCAGGTTACACACAAAGGGAAGCCCATCAGACTAACAGCAGATCTCTTGGCAGAAATTCTACAAGCCAGAAGAGAGTGGGGGCCAATATTCAACATTCTTAAAGAAAAGAATTTTCAACCCAGAATGTCATATCCAGCCAAACTAAGTTTAACAAGTGAAGGAGAAATAAAATCCTTTACAGATAAGCAAATGCTTAGAGATTCTGTAACCACCAGGCCTACCCTACAAGAGATCCTGAAGGAAGCACAAAACATGGAAAGGAACAACCAGTACCAGCCATTGCAAAAACATGTAAAAATGTAAAGTCCATCAATGCTAGGAAGAATCTGCATCAACTAGTGAGCAAAATAACCAGCTAATATCATAATGACAGGATCAAGTTCACACATAACAATATTAACCTTAAATGTAAATGGACTAAATGGTCCAAATAAAAGACACAGACTGGCAAATTGGATAAAGAGTCAAGACCCATCAGTTTGCTGTATTCAGGAGACCCACCTCACATGCAGAGACACACATAGGCTCAAAATAAAGGGATGGAGGAAGATCTACCAAGCAAATAGAGAACAAAAAAAAGCAGAGGTTGCAATCCTAGTCTCTGATAAAACAGACTTTAAACTATCAAAAATCAAAAGGGACAAAGAAGGCCATTACATAATGGTAAAGGGATCAATTCATCAGAAGAGCTAACTATCCTAAATATATATGCACCCAATACAGGAGCACCCAGATTCATAAAGCAAGTCCTTAGAGACTTACAAAGAGACTTAGACTCCCATACAGTAATAATGGGAGACTTTAACTCCCCACTGTCAACATTAGATGGATCAATGAGACAGAAAGTCAACAAGGATATCCAGGAATTGAACTCAACTCTGCACCAAGAGGACCTAATAGACATCTACAGAACTCTCGACGCCAAATCAACAGAATATACATTCTTCTCAGCACCACATCACACTTATTCCAAAATTGACCACATAATTGGAAGTAAAGCACTCCTCAGCAAATGTAAAAGAACAGAAATTATAACAAACTGTCTCTCAGACCACAGTGCAATCAAACTAGAACTCAGGACTAAGAAACTCAATCAAAACTGCTCAACTACATGGAAACTGAACAACCTGCTCCTGAATGACTACTGGGTACATAATGAAATGAAGGCAGAAATAAAGATGTTCTTTGAAACCAATGAGAACAAAGATACAACATCCCAGAATCTTTGGGACACATTTAAAGCAGTGTGTAGAGGGAAATTTATAGCACTAAATGCCCACAAGAGAAAGCAGGAAAGATCTAAAATTGACACCCTAGCATCAAAATTAAAAGAACTAGAGAAGCAAGAGCAAACACATTCAAAAGCTAGCAGAAGGCAAGAAATAACTAAGATCAGAGCAGAACTGAAGGAGACAGAGACACAAAAAATCCTCTAAAAAAATCAATGAATCCAGGGGCTGGTTTTTTGAAAAGATCAACAATATTGAGAGACCGCTAGCAAGACTAATAAAGAAGAAAAGAGAGAAGAATCAAATAGACGCAATAAAAAATGATAAAGGGGATATCACCACCAACCCCACAGAAATACAAACTACCATCAGAGAATACTATAAACATCTCTATGCAAATAAACTAGAAAAGCGAGAAGAAATGGATAACTTCCTGTACACTTACACTCTCCCAAGACTAAATCAGGAAGAAGTTGAATCCCTGAATAGACCAATAGCAGGCTCTGAAATTGAGGCAATAATTAATAGCCTACCAACCAAAAAAGGTCCAGGACCAGATGGATTTACAGCCGAATTCTACCAGAGGTACAAGGAGGAGTTGGTACCATTCCTTCTGAAACTATCCCAATCAATAGAAAAAGAGGGAATCCTCCCTACTCATTTTATGAGGCCAACATCATCCTGATACCAAAGCCTGAGAGAGATACAAAAACAAAGAGAATTTTAGACCAATATCCTTGATGAACATCGATGCAATAAAATACTGGAAAACCGAATCCAGCAGCACATCAGAAAACTTATCCACCATGATCAAGTGGGCTTCATCCCTGGGATGCAAGGCTGGTTCAATATACACAAATCAATAAACATAATCCAGCATATAAACAGAACCAAAGACAAAAAACACATGATTATCTCAATAAATACAGAAAAGGCCCTTGACAAAATTCAACAGCCCTTCATGCTAAAAACTCTCAATAAATTCGGTATTGGTGGGACATATCTCAAAATAATAAGAGCTATTTATGACAAACCCACAGCCAATATCATACTGAATGGGAAAAACTGGAAAAATTCCCTTTGAAAACTGGCACAAGACAGGGATGCCCTCTCTCACCACTCCTATTCAACATATTGTTGGAAGTTCTGGCTAGGGCAATCAGGCAAGAGAAAGAAATCAAGGGTATTCAGTTAGGAAAAGAAGAAGTCAAATTGTCCCTGTTTGCAGATGACATGATTGTGTATTAGAAAACCCCATTGTCTCAGCCCAAAATCTCCTTAAGCTGATAAGAAACTTCAGCAAAGTCTCAGGATACAAAATCAATCTGCAAAAATCACAAGCATTCTTATACACCAGTAACAGACAAACAGAGAGTCAAATTATGAATGAACTCCCTTTCACAATAGCTTCAAAGAGAATAAAATACCTAGGAATCCAACTTACAAGGGATGTAAAGGACCTCTTTAAGGAGAACTACAAACCACTGCTCAGTGAAATAAAAGAGGACACAAACAAATGGAAGAGCATACCATGCTCACGGATAGGAAGAATCAATATCGTGAAAATGGCCATACTGCCCAAGGTAATTTATAGATTCAATGCCATCCCCATCAAGCTACCAATGAGTTTCTTCACAGAATTGGAAAAAAGTGCTTTAAAGTTCATATGGAACCAATAAAGAGCCCGCATTGCCAAGACAATCCTATGTCAAAAGAACAAAGCTGGAGGCATCACGCTACCTGACTTCAAACTATACTACAAGGCTACAGTAACCAAAACAGCATGGTACTGCTACCAAAACAGAGATATAGACCAATGGAATAGAACAGAGCCCTCAGAAATAATACCACACATCTATAGCCATCTGATCTTTGACAAACCTGAGAAAAACAAGAAACGGGGAAAGGGTTCCCTATTTAATAAATGGTGCTGGGAAAATTGGCTAGCCATAAGTAGAAAGCTGAAACTGGATCCTTTCCTTACTTTTTATATGAAAATTAATTCAAGATGTATTAAAGACTTAAATGTTAGACCTAATACCATAAAAACCCTAGAAGAAAACCTAGGTAATACCATTCAGGACATAGGCATGGGCAAGGACTTCATGTCTCAAA
>NW_022321938.1:0-12110 GCF_002776525.5 Piliocolobus tephrosceles | reverse complement strand
TTTGAGACATGAAGTCCTTGCCCATGCCTATGTCCTGAATGGTATTACCTAGGTTTTCTTCTAGGGTTTTTATGGTATTAGGTCTAACATTTAAGTCTTTAATACATCTTGAATTAATTTTCATATAAAAAGTAAGGAAAGGATCCAGTTTCAGCTTTCTACTTATGGCTAGCCAATTTTCCCAGCACCATTTATTAAATAGGGAACCCTTTCCCCGTTTCTTGTTTTTCTCAGGTTTGTCAAAGATCAGATGGCTATAGATGTGTGGTATTATTTCTGAGGGCTCTGTTCTATTCCATTGGTCTATATCTCTGTTTTGGTAGCAGTACCATGCTGTTTTGGTTACTGTAGCCTTGTAGTATAGTTTGAAGTCAGGTAGCGTGATGCCTCCAGCTTTGTTCTTTTGACATAGGATTGTCTTGGCAATGCGGGCTCTTTATTGGTTCCATATGAACTTTAAAGCACTTTTTTCCAATTCTGTGAAGAAACTCATTGGTAGCTTGATGGGGATGGCATTGAATCTATAAATTACCTTGGGCAGTATGGCCATTTTCACGATATTGATTCTTCCTATCCGTGAGCATGGTATGCTCTTCCATTTGTTTGTGTCCTCTTTTATTTCACTGAGCAGTGGTTTGTAGTTCTCCTTAAAGAGGTCCTTTACATCCCTTGTAAGTTGGATTCCTAGGTATTTTATTCTCTTTGAAGCTATTGTGAAAGGGAGTTCATTCATAATTTGACTCTCTGTTTGTCTGTTACTGGTGTATAAGAATGCTTGTGATTTTTGCAGATTGATTTTGTATCCTGAGACTTTGCTGAAGTTTCTTATCAGCTTAAGGAGATTTTGGGCTGAGACAATGGGGTTTTCTAATACACAATCATGTCATCTGCAAACAGGGACAATTTGACTTCTTCTTTTCCTAACTGAATACCCTTGATTTCTTTCTCTTGCCTGATTGCCCTAGCCAGAACTTCCAACAATATGTTGAATAGGAGTGGTGAGAGAGGGCATCCCTGTCTTGTGCCAGTTTTCAAAGGGAATTTTTCCAGTTTTTCCCATTCAGTATGATATTGGCTGTGGGTTTGTCATAAATAGCTCTTATTATTTTGAGATATGTCCCACCAATACCGAATTTATTGAGAGTTTTTAGCATGAAGGGCTGTTGAATTTTGTCAAGGGCCTTTTCTGTATTTATTGAGATAATCATGTGTTTTTTGTCTTTGGTTCTGTTTATATGCTGGATTATGTTTATTGATTTGTGTATATTGAACCAGCCTTGCATCCCAGGGATGAAGCCCACTTGATCATGGTGGATAAGTTTTCTGATGTGCTGCTGGATTCGGTTTTCCAGTATTTTATTGCATCGATGTTCATCAAGGATATTGGTCTAAAATTCTCTTTGTTTTTGTATCTCTCTCAGGCTTTGGTATCAGGATGATGTTGGCCTCATAAAATGAGTAGGGAGGATTCCCTCTTTTTCTATTGATTGGGATAGTTTCAGAAGGAATGGTACCAACTCCTCCTTGTACCTCTGGTAGAATTCGGCTGTAAATCCATCTGGTCCTGGACCTTTTTTGGTTGGTAGGCTATTAATTATTGCCTCAATTTCAGAGCCTGCTATTGGTCTATTCAGGGATTCAACTTCTTCCTGATTTAGTCTTGGGAGAGTGTAAGTGTACAGGAAGTTATCCATTTCTTCTCGCTTTTCTAGTTTATTTGCATAGAGATGTTTATAGTATTCTCTGATGGTAGTTTGTATTTCTGTGGGGTTGGTGGTGATATCCCCTTTATCATTTTTTATTGCGTCTATTTGATTCTTCTCTCTTTTCTTCTTTATTAGTCTTGCTAGCGGTCTCTCAATATTGTTGATCTTTTCAAAAAACCAGCCCCTGGATTCATTGATTTTTTTAGAGGATTTTTTGTGTCTCTGTCTCCTTCAGTTCTGCTCTGATCTTAGTTATTTCTTGCCTTCTGCTAGCTTTTGAATGTGTTTGCTCTTGCTTCTCTAGTTCTTTTAATTTTGATGCTAGGGTGTCAATTTTAGATCTTTCCTGCTTTCTCTTGTGGGCATTTAGTGCTATAAATTTCCCTCTACACACTGCTTTAAATGTGTCCCAAAGATTCTGGGATGTTGTATCTTTGTTCTCATTGGTTTCAAAGAACATCTTTATTTCTGCCTTCATTTCATTATGTACCCAGTAGTCATTCAGGAGCAGGTTGTTCAGTTTCCATGTAGTTGAGCAGTTTTGATTGAGTTTCTTAGTCCTGAGTTCTAGTTTGATTGCACTGTGGTCTGAGAGACAGTTTGTTATAATTTCTGTTCTTTTACATTTGCTGAGGAGTGCTTTACTTCCAATTATGTGGTCAATTTTGGAATAAGTGTGATGTGGTGCTGAGAAGAATGTATATTCTGTTGATTTGGCGTCGAGAGTTCTGTAGATGTCTATTAGGTCCTCTTGGTGCAGAGTTGAGTTCAATTCCTGGATATCCTTGTTGACTTTCTGTCTCATTGATCCATCTAATGTTGACAGTGGGGAGTTAAAGTCTCCCATTATTACTGTATGGGAGTCTAAGTCTCTTTGTAAGTCTCTAAGGACTTGCTTTATGAATCTGGGTGCTCCTGTATTGGGTGCATATATATTTAGGATAGTTAGCTCTTCTGATGAATTGATCCCTTTACCATTATGTAATGGCCTTCTTTGTCCCTTTTGATTTTTGATAGTTTAAAGTCTGTTTTATCAGAGACTAGGATTGCAACCTCTGCTTTTTTTTGTTCTCTATTTGCTTGGTAGATCTTCCTCCATCCCTTTATTTTGAGCCTATGTGTGTCTCTGCATGTGAGGTGGGTCTCCTGAATACAGCAAACTGATGGGTCTTGACTCTTTATCCAATTTGCCAGTCTGTGTCTTTTATTTGGACCATTTAGTCCATTTACATTTAAGGTTAATATTGTTATGTGTGAACTTGATCCTGTCATTATGATATTAGCTGGTTATTTTGCTCACTAGTTGATGCAGATTCTTCCTAGCATTGATGGACTTTACATTTTTACATGTTTTTGCAATGGCTGGTACTGGTTGTTCCTTTCCATGTTTTGTGCTTCCTTCAGGATCTCTTGTAGGGTAGGCCTGGTGGTTACAGAATCTCTAAGCATTTGCTTATCTGTAAAGGATTTTATTTCTCCTTCACTTGTTAAACTTAGTTTGGCTGGATATGACATTCTGGGTTGAAAATTCTTTTCTTTAAGAATGTTGAATATTGGCCCCCACTCTCTTCTGGCTTGTAGAATTTCTGCCAAGAGATCTGCTGTTAGTCTGATGGGCTTCCCTTTGTGTGTAACCTGACCTTTCTCTCTGGCTGCCCTTAACATTTTTTCCTTCATTTCAACTTTGGTGAGTCTGACAATGATGTGTCTTGGAGTTGCTCTTCTCGAGGAGTAGCTTTGTGGCGTTCTCTGTATTTCCTGAATTTGAAAGTTGGCCTGCCTTACCAGGTTGGGGAAGTTCTCCTGGATGATATCCTGCAGAGTGTTTTCCACCTTAGTTCCATTTTCCCCATCACTTTCAGGCATACCAATCAGATGCAGAGTTGGTCTTTTCACATAATCCCATATTTCTTGGAGGCTTTGTTCATTTCTTTTTACTCTTTTTTCTCTGCACTTCTCTTCTCGCTTCATTTCATTCATTTGATCTTCAATCGCTGATACTCTTTCTTCCTGATGATCGAGTCGGTTACTGAAGCTTGTGCATTTGTCACGTAGTTCTCATGTTATGGTTTTCATCTCTACCAGTTCTTTTAAGGACTTCTCTACATTGGTTATTCTAGTTAGCCATTCGTCAAATCTTTTTTCAAGGTTTTTAATGTCTTTGCATTGGTTACATAGTTCTTCCTTTAGCTCTGACAAGTTTGATGGACTGAAGCCTTCTTCTCTCAACTCATCAAAGTCATTCTCCATCCAGCTTTGTTCTGTTGCTGGCAATGAGCTGTGTTCCTTTGGAGGGGGAGATGCGCTCTGAATTTTTGAATTTCCTGCTTTTCTGCACTGCTTTTTCCACATCTTTGTGGTTTTATCTGCCTTTAGTCGTCGATGTTGATGATGTACTGATGGGGTTTTGGTGTGGGTGTCCTTTCTGTTTGTTAGTTTTCCTTCTAACAATCAGGACTCTCAGCTGTAGGTCTGTTGGAGTTTGCTTGAGGTCCACTCCAGACCCTGTTTGCCTGGGTATCAGCAGCCGAGGCTGCAGAAGATAGAATATTGCTGAACAGTGAGTGCTGTTGTCTGATTCTTGCTCTGGAAGCTTCATCTCAGGGGCGCACCCTGCCGTGTGAGGTGTGAGTTGTCAGTCTGCACCTAGTGGGGGATGTTTCCCAGTTAGGTCACTCAGGGGTCAGGGACCCACTTGAGCAGGCAGCCTGTCCGTTCTCAGATCTCAGCCTCCGTGCTGGGAGATCCACTGCTCTCTTCAAAGCTGTCAGACAGGGGCATTTCCCTCTGTCAAAGTTTCTGCTGCTTCTTGTTTAGCTATGACCTTTCCCCAGATGAGGAGTCTACAGAGGCAGGCTGGCCTCCTTGAGCTGTGGTGGGCTCCACCCAATTCGAGCTTCCAGGCGGCTTTGTTTACCTACTTAGGCCTCAGCAATGGCGGGCACCCCTCCCCCAGTCTCGCTGCTGCCTGGCAGTTAGATCTCAGACTGCTGTGCTAGCAATGAGGGAGGCTCCGTGGGCATGGGACTCTCCAGGCCAGGTGTGTGCCGTTTGCTAAGACCCTTGGTAAAGGACAGTGTTAGGGTGGGAGTTACCCGATTTTCCAGGTGTTATGTGTCTCAATTTCCTTTGGCTAGGAAAAAGAATTCCCTTCCCCCTTGCACTTCCCAGGTGAGGTGATGCCTCACCCTGCTTCAGCTCTTGTTGGTCAGGCTGGACCCGTGGTCCAGCACCAACTGCCTGACACGACCCGGTGAGATGAACCCAGTACTTCAGTTGAAAATGCAGAAATCACCCGTCTTCTGTGTTGCTCACGCTGGGAGCTGGAGGCTGGAGCTCTTCCTATTTGGCCATCTTGGGTGCCCCTCTATCTTTTAATTTTTTATGTTATTTTTTGTTAAGCCAATGTCATTAATTTTGATGCAGACAAATGTATAATCTTTTCCTGTATGATATGTGAATTTTACATCTTATTTAAGAGAAACTTTCTTACCCCCAAAGCCACAGTGATATTTTCTTCTAAAATGTTTAAAGTTTTATGTTGAAATGTAGGTCTATGATACACCTAGAGATATTATCTCTGTTGGTGGTGTGAAGTGAGCTCTAATTTCATATTTTTCCATATGGATAACTAACTGCCATAGCACCCCTCAAACCCACTGATTATTACTACCACCTCTACCATATAATCAATAACCAAATACATATGAATCTGCCTCTGGGCTATCTCTTTTCTTTCATTTATTTATCTTTCCTTTCTTGTCACATTTGCTTAATTTTTATAGATTTGTAAATCTTATTACCTAGTAGGGTATGTCTTGATCTTATTCAGTACTGTTTTTTTGTATTCTTGACTCTTTATTTCTTTAAGGTAGATTTTAAGATGAATTTTAAAGTTCTACCAAATCCTGTTGGTATTCTTATTGGAATTACATTACATTTGTAGATTAATCTGAAAGAACCATTATGTTTTGATAACCCAAACATGAACATATACCTCTCTCTATTTATTTGCCTACTTTAATATTTTTCAGCAAAGTTTACAATTTTCTCCACAAGTAATGCATGTATTTTATTCAGATTATTTCTAAAGTCCTTATATTTCAAAACTTCATCTTTTAACTCTCTCTTGTTGATATGTAAAAATGCAGATGAGTTTTATATATTATTCTTATATTCATCAGTCTTGCTGAATTCTCTCCTTAGGTCTCACAAGTGGACAGATTTTCTTGGGCTTTCTATGCAGACAACTGTAACGTCTATGAAAATGTTTGCTTTGTAAAAAATCTTTGTCTTTGTCTATTTCATACAGCAATAACAAAATGCCATAGAGTGGACAATTTTTAAAGAAGAAAAATTTTATTTGTTTGCTTTTTATTTTGTTATTGATACATAATTGTACATATTTATGGGGTACATGAGATAGTTTGATACATGCATACAATGTGTAATTATCAAATCAAGGTAATTGAGATATCCATCACCTCAAATATTTATTTTTTCTTTAGGTTGGGAACATTCTAAATCTTTTCTTCTAGCTATTTGGAAACATATTATACACTTTTGTTAACTATAGTCACTCTATTATACTATCAATCACTAGAACTCAGTTCTTCTAACTATATTTTTGTAGCCATTGACCGACTTCTCTTTATGTTCCTCTCCCTCCTACCTTCCCGGACTCTGGTAACCATCATTCTGCTCTCTACCTCCATGTGATCAACTTTTTTAGCTCCCACATTTGAGTGAGACTATGTGACATTTGTTCTGTGTCTTATTTATTCCACTTAACATAATGTTCTACAGTTCCATCCTTGTTGTCTCCAATGACAGGAGTTCATTGTTTCTTATGGCTGTGTAATATTTCATTGTGTTTATATGCCACGTTTTCTTTTTCCATTCATCTGTTGATGGATACTTACGTTGATTCTGCATCTTTGCTACTGGGAATAGTGCTGCAATAATCATAAGAGTGAAGATATCTCTCTGATATACTGATTTCCTTTTTTATTGGATATATACCCAACAGTAGGATTGCTGGATCACATGGTAGTTCCAATTTTAGTTTTTTGAGGAACCATTATACTATTTTCCATAGTTGCTTTACTGATTTACATTCCCACCAACAATGCACAAGCAAAGAACCAAAAAGTATTTCTCATAGTTCTAGAGACTGGGAAGTCCAAAATCAAAGTTTTAGTATCTGGTGTGGCTATTCTTACTGTGTCCTCCTATAGTGTAAGCAGAAGAACAAGAGAAGATGACTGTTGTCTCCTCACATGGCAGAAGAGTGGAAGAGAGAGAACCCACTCCCACAAACCCTTTATATGATGGCATTCCTCCATTCCCATTAGGCCCCACCTGCTAACGCTGTTGCATTGGGGATTAAGTTTCCAATACATAAATTTTGAAAAACACTTTCAAACCACAGCAATCCTTATGTATTATATATACTATATATACTAGATATAGTACTATATATACTGGGCATAGTGGCTCATGCCTGTAATCCCAGCACTTTGGGAGGCCGAGGCCGGTGGGTCACTTGAGAAACATATTATATACTTTTGTTAACTAGGAGTACGAGACCAGCTTGGCCAACACAATGAAATCCTGTCTCTACTAAAAATACAATAAAATTAGCTGGGCATGGTGGCACGTGCTTGTAGTTCCAGCTACTCAAGAGGCTGAGGCATGAGAATCCCTTGAATCTGGGAGGTGGAGGTTGCAGTAAGCTGAGATAGCACCTCTGCACTCCAGCCTGGGTGACAGAGTGAGATTCTGTCTTTAAAAAACAAAAAAAGCCACACAAATATATATTCTTTACTAATTTAAGAAAGAAAGTTCCCTTCCATCTATAAAAAGATTGCTAAAACATTCCATCATCACTGGAAATTAAATTTTCTCTAGTGCTTTTTTCCTGTATGTACTTAGATTTTTTTCTTCAATCTATTATTGTGATGACTTACATTCATGGATGTGGTAAATTACAGTAATAGATTTGATCATCAGTTTTCTCGTATGCAAATACAGAAAATAATCTTTACTTTGTAGGATTTTTGTGATGTTTAAATTAGAGAGCATCTATGAAGAATTGCCAGGCAGGCAAAAAATAAGGGCCTACTCTTTCTTGTTCCCCTGCAGATCCTCTCTTCCCTCTGGCTCTCTGCCCTGTGACTGTGTTAATGGTCACTGGGCTCTCTTGCTTTTGTTTCTGGTTAAGTTCAGCCAATGCCAGGTGGCAGCAAACTATTGAAAGATTGGAGGAAGGTGAAGTTGGAGTATTTATTCCTCCAACCATTTCCTTGCTAGGCTACAGCATGTTGTCTTCATCCTTCTACAGATGACCTTAGCTCCTATCATGCAGTCCTCTGTATACAGGGGTCTGGTCCAGATTCTGCTAACCATATTTTGCGCCTGCCTCTTTGGGCGGGTGACAGCTCTCCTCTCTTACCCACAGTTACTAGCCTCTGAGCGATACTCCATTTCACTTTGGTTTCCTTAATTAAGCTCTGCCCACACCTTTGTGAATTGTCCCTTTACTTCACTGTCCTTAAATCATTTATTTTGTGTCTGTGTTTTGTGCTAGCAACCAAATACAGAGATAAGTAGGTTATTCATTTCCTCCCACTATAACCTGGATATGGATGTGGATGGTTTTAAAATCAAGTATTTCTGCTCAGTTGAACATCTATTTAAGTCCTGGGTGATTTAAATGATTAGATCAATAATTATCATCTTTAATGGTGCCAAACATTTTTTTCTGTTATCAGTCATTTGGACTACTTGCAGTTTTCAAATCAGAGTTAAATAAGCAATGTACATAAAAAGGCTAGCACAATCCTTTAGGCATTATAAAGACGATAACATTTGCTTTGTTTAAGAGAAAGAATGAAAGGGTTATGAAAGGGGTTCAGAAGTAGACATTTGAGCTATTGCAATAATTTTGAAGTTCACTGTGTTTGCAAACCCAATATTGTGGTATACTGTGATATTATTATGGAATTATTATGGAAATTACTGAGCAGAAGTCAGATCTGGAAAGCAAAGATATGGGAAATTATTTAACATATCAAAAGGAGACCACATCTACTCTAATTTTCTTCTTGGTTATGCTAACAATCTTTCTCATTTTGGAATGTCTTCTGTAAGTTTTGTAAAAGGTCATAGACTACATAATGGTCCAGGTAGAGGCTAAGAAAGAGCTGGGGAATGATTGAATCAGCCCAGTGAGAAAACTGTAGCGATTATTCATTTGATGATGTTACTGCTTCTATATTTTGAATTATCCTAAGATTTTTAAAAACAGTTAAGGTGAATTTTAAAGTCCAAGGTACTGGAGACTACAGTTTTTAAGCTCTTTTTTGGGGGGGTAAAAAAAAATCTTTGGGAAAAATAATAATTAAAAACAATAATTCAGAGATCCATCTCTTCTTCAGTGTTTAAAATGCTGTATTTTAACAAGGTACAATACAGGGTCCTATTTAGGGAGATAGTATGATATTACTGAATTTGGTTATTTGCAGGAATAGTCAAAATACATAGTTTCAAAATAGACCCTAAATATAGGGTCCTATTATTGGATTTTGCACATTCCATCTTCCTCACCAGTAATACTAGAAGTAATAGTGACTTTTGTTTAACAACAAATATAGAAGCCTTAAAAATTACATAAAAATAAACCAAATAGAAAACAAAGAATGTAGCAATTCTGTGAATTGGCTCATTTAAAATCCCTCCACAGCATTCTATTGTGCCTTCCTATTATGTAAAACAATTGTGTTTCCCAGTCTTTCTTAAAAGTAACATTCCTTTTTTATGGCTGCATAGTATTCCATGGTGTATATGTGCCACATTTTCTTAATGCAGTCTATCACTGATGGACATTTGGGTTGGTTCCAAGTCTTTGCTATTGTGAATAGTGCTGCAATAAACATAAGTGTGCATGTGTCTTTATAGCAGCATGGCTTATAATCCTTTGGATGTATACCCAGTAATGGGATCACTGGGTCAAATGCTATTTCTAGTTCTAGCTCCTTGAGGAATCGCCACACTGTCTTCCACAATGGTTGAACTACTTTATACTCCCATCAACAGTGTAAAAGCATTCCTGTTTCTCCACATCCTCTCTAGCATCTGTTGTTTCCTGACTTTTTAATGATTGCCATTCTAACTGGTGTGAGATGGTATCTCATTGTGGTTTTGATTTACATTTCTCTGATGACCAGTGATGATGAGCATTTTTTCATGTGTCTGTTGGCTGCATAAATGTCTTCTTTTGAGAAATGTCTGCTCATATCCTTTGCCCACTTTTTGATGGGATTATTTGTTTTTTTTTTTCTTATAAATTTGTTTGAGTTCTTTGTAGATTCTGGATACTAGCCCTTTGCCAGGTGAGTAGATTGCAAAAATTTTCTCCCATTCTATAGGTTGCCTGTTCACTCTGATGGTATTTTATTTTGCTTTGCAGAAACTCTTTAGTTTAATTAGATCCCATTTGTCAATTTAGGCTTTTGTTGCCGTTGCTTTTGGTGTTTTAGTCATGAAGTCCTTGCCTATGCCTATGTCCTGAATGGTATTGCCTAGATTTTCTTCTAGGGTTTTTATGGTTTTAGATCTAACATTTAAGTCTTTAATCCATCTTGAATTAATTTGTGCATAAGGTGTAAGGAAGGGATCCAGTTTCAGCTTTCTACTTATGGCTAGCCAGTTTTCCCAGCACCATTTATTAAATAGGGAATCCTTTCCCCATTTCTTGTTTTTGTCTGGTTTGTCAAAGATCAGATGCTCGTAGATGTGTGGTGTTATTTCTGAGGCCTCTGTTCTGTTCCATTGGTCTATATCTCTGTTTTGGTACCAGTACCATGCTGTTTTGGTTACTGTAGCCTTGTAGTGTAGTTTGAAGTCAGGTTGCATGATGGCTCCAGCTTTGTTCGTTTGGCTTAGGATTGTCACGGCAATGTGTGCTTTTTTTTTTTGTTTCATATGAACTTTAAAGTAGTTTTTTCCATTTCTGTGAAGAAAGTCATTAGTAGCTTCATGGGGATGGCATTGAATCTATAAATTATTTGGGCAGTATGGCCATTTTCACGATATTGATTCTTCCTATCCAGGAGCATGGAATGTTCTTCAATTTGTTTGTGTCCTCTTTTATTTCATTGAGCAGTGATTTGTAGTTCTCCTCAAAGAGGTCCTTCATATCTCTTGTAAGTTGGATTCCTAGGTTTTTGGGTTTTTTTTAAATTTTTATTATTATTTTCATTTATGTTTTGTTATGTACATAATCTTTTAGTATAGCAGCACATATAAACAAATAAAACATACATTATGAATCCATGCTTAAAATTTATTATTATTATTATTATACTTTAAGTTCTAGGGTACATGTGCATAATGTGCAGGTTTGTTACATATATATACTTGTGCCATGTTGGTGTGCTGCACCCATCAACTCAACAGCACCCATCAATTCGTCATTTATATCAGGTATAACTCCCAATGCAAACCCTTCCCCCTACCCCCTCCCCATGATAGGCCCCGGTGTGTGAGGTTCCTCTTCCCAAGTCCAAGTGATCTCATTGTTCAGTTCCCACCTATGAGTGAGAACATGCAGTGTTCGGTTTTCTGTTCTTGCAACAGTTTGCTGAGCATGATGGTTTCCAGCTGCATCCATGTCCCTACAAAGGACACAAACTCATCCTTTTTTATGGCTGCATAGTATTCCATGGTGTATATGTGCCACATTTTCTTAATCCAGTCTGTCACTGATGGACATTTGGGTTGATTCCAAGTCTTTGCTATTGTGAATAGTGCCGCAATAAACATATGTGTGCATGTGTCTTTATAGCAGCATGATTTATAATCCTTTGGGTATATACCCAGTAATGGGATGGCTGGGTCATATGGTACTTCTAGTTCTAGATCCTTGAGGAATCTCCATACTGTTTTCCATAATGGTTGAACTAGTTTACAGTCCCACCAACAGTGTAAAAGTGTCCCTGTTTCTCCACATCCTCTCCAGCACTTGTTGTTTCCTGACTTTTTAATGATTGCCATTCTAACTGGTGTGAGATGGTATCTCATTTTGGTTTTGATTTGCATTTCTCTGATGGCCAGTGATGATGAGCATTTTTTCATGTGTCTGTTGGCTCTATGAATGTCTTCTTTTGGGAAATGTCTGTTCATATCCTTTGCCCACATTTTGATGGGGTTGTTTGTTTTTTTCTTGTAAATTTGTTTGAGTTCTTTGCAGGTTCTGGATACTAGCCCTTTGTCAGATGAGTAGATTGCAAAAATTTTCTCCCATTCTATAGGTTGCCTGTTCACTCTAATGGTAGTTTCTTTTGCTGTGCAGAAGCTCTTTAGTTTCATTAGATCCCATTTGTCAATTTTGGCTTTTGTTGC
>NW_022321937.1:0-7347 GCF_002776525.5 Piliocolobus tephrosceles | reverse complement strand
TGCAGTAAAGATCCTTGCCGCTTGGCTTTGACTCTGGACTCTGGTGGTCTTCTTTGGGGAATAAACGGACTGGGCATAACATCTGGGGGCTGGTCCGGGATTCCCCAAGCCCACCAGACCCCTGGTCAATGGATCTACCAGGATCGATCTGCTGATAGGTGAGCCGGCTCATCTCTGTTTGTCTGTGTCTGTTCTGAACCTGTATCTGTGACTCGCGAGGTCTGAAACTGAAGCTGACGCAGTCCTGGCGGATGCGCTATAGGACGGCCAGCGGAGACCGGTGGGAGACATCCCCTGGCTCTCGTCTGATCTAGATTTTTATCTGAACTGATTCTGACCCGGGCTTCTGGAGCGCGCTTGCGGCTAGATATTATTAATACACCAGATTTCCTTTATAGGAATTCTAACCCATATTCTTTTACAGGAAGAGACTACAAATTATTACAGGATGGGTAATACCCAGAGCACTCCCCTATCTCTCCTTACAAGTAATTTCAAGGATGTTAGAGCAAGGGGCTGTGATCTTAGTATGGAGATCAGGAAGGGAAAGCTAATTACTCTATGCCGCTCTGAATGGCCTGCCTTTAATGTAGGGTGGCCACCCGAAGGGACATTTCGCCTTCCTGTCATCACTAGAGTCAAGTCCAAGGTTTTCCTACCAGGGCGTGCTGGCCACCCGGATCATATCCCATATATCCTCATATGGCAGGACCTAGCTGAGAACCCGCCCCCTTGGCTGTCCCCTTTCCAATTAGCCCCTGAACCCTGTAAGGCACTGGTTGCTCGGCCGCTAAAATCCAAGCAACCAACTGCCCCCCCAATCCTGTTCTACCTGATAGTGGGGACCCACTGTCCACAGAACCCCCTCCGTACCCCTCCAGACCCCAGCCCCCCGGGCTGAGCCGCGGGAGGGAGCAAGCGGACGGGAGGCGGCCGGCGCACCCGGACCCGCTGAAAGTGAAAGTAACTCTGAAGGGCCGGCGGGGCGGATGCGGGGGCGCACTTTGCGGGCTAGCCCCCCCAGCCACCTGACTCCACAGTGGCTCTACCTCTTAGGGAAATAGGACCCCCAGATGACACGGGAATCCCCAGGCTCCAGTACTGGCCATTCTCCACCAGTGATCTGTATAACTGGAAGACTCAGAGTGCCCGGTTTTCAGACAACCCCAAAGATTTGATGGCTTTACTGGATAGTGTCATGTTCACCCACCAGCCCACTTGGGATGATTGTCAGCAGCTCCTCCGAATCCTGTTCACAACGGAGGAGCGAGAGAGAATACAGGTAGAAGCTAGAAAGCTGGTCCCGGGGGACGACGGTCAACCAACTGCCAACCCCGACCTCATAAACGCGACTTTTCCTCTGACCAGGCCAGCGTGGGACTACAACACGGCAGAAGGTAGGGGACAGCTACACCTTTATTGCCAAACTCTAATGGCGGGTCTCCGGGCAGCTGCTCGCAAGCCCACTAATTTGGCTAAAGTATACTCTGTTCTGCAGGGAAAGACAGAAAGCCCAGCTACCTACTTAGAAAGATTAATGGAAGCTTTTAGACAGTACACCCCCATAGACCCAGAGGCCCCAGGGAATCAGGCAGCTGTTGTAATGTCTTTTGTAAATCAGGCGGCCCCAGACATTAAAAAGAAACTCCAGAAATTAGAAGACTTAGAGGGAAAACAGATTCAGGACCTTCTTCAGATAGCCCAGCGAGTTTACGATAATAGAGATACTCCAGAGGAAAAGCAATTTAAGGCCACTGAAAAAATGACCAAGGTCCTGGCAGCAGTAGTACAGAAAGAGTATCTACAGCCAGAGAACACCCAACCTAAGCAGTCCCCCAGACATGATAATCTGAGCAAAGACCAATGTGCCTACTGTAAGGAGGCTGGCCACTGGATAAGAGACTGCCCCAAAAAGAAACAACGAGGACAGGGACCCCCTAGATCTACACCCGTGCTAGTCACTCAAGACGAAGACTAGGGAAGACGGGGTTTGGACCCCCTCCCCGAACCTAGGGTAACTTTGCAAGTGGAGGGGTCCCCAGTTCAGTTCTTGGTCGATACGGGAGCACAGCACTCAGTCCTAGTTGAAACTAATGGAAAATTATCCTCCAAGTCCTCGTGGGTATAAGGGGCCACAAGAATTAAGAAATACCCCTGGACAACACAAAGAACAGTAAACCTCAGAGCCAGGAATGTAACCCATTCTTTCCTGGTCATCCCTGAGAGCCCCTGTCCCTTACTAGGGAGAGACCTGCTGACTAAAATGGGAGCACAGATCCATTTCCTCCCTGAGGGGCCCATCATGACCAATTCCCAAAACCAACCCATGCCCGTCCTGACTATAACCTTAGAAGATGAGTACCGGCTCCACCAGGAGCAAGCGGCCCCTGACCAGGACATAGCAACCTGGCTCCAGCAATATCCAGGAGCTTGAGCAGAAACGGGGGGGCTTAGGACTAGCAAAACACCGTCCTGCCTTGTTTGTTGAACTCAAGCCAGGGACAGACCCCGTTCGGGTACGGCAGTACCCAATGCCCCTAAAGGCCAAAGAAGGAATTACGCCCCACATCCATCGGCTCCTCGACCAAGGGGTCCTTCGGCCCTGTCACTCACCCTGGAATACTCCATTGTTGCCGGTACGGAAACCTAATAGCGGAGAGTACAGATCTGTACAAGACTTAAGAGAAGTCAATAAGAGGGTTATGGACATACATCCAACTGTGCCTAACCCGTACACCCTCCTGAGTACTCTAAACCCTAAACACCGATGGTACACTGTTTTAGATTTGAAAGATGCCTTCTTCAGTTTGCCTTTAGCCCCTCAGAGCCAAAAGCTCTTCGCCTTCAAGTGGACTGACCCTGAAAGGGGCATAAGCGGCCGATTGACATGGACCAGACTGCCGCAGGGATTCAAAAACTCTCCTACCCTGTTCGATGAGGCCCTCCATGAAGACTTGGGTGAGTACCGACGCAAACACCCTGAAATAACTTTACTACAGTATGTTGATAACCTCCTGATTGCAGCCGAGACCCAAGAAGCTTGCCTCCAAGGGACCAAGGGTCTCTTACAAGCTCTAGGGAATCTAGGCTACCGGGCCTCGGCAAAGAAAGCTCAAATCTGTAAACCAGAAGTAACATATCTGGGGTACCTGCTAAAAGGAGGGCAGTGCTGGTTAACAGACGCCCGGAAGCAGACCGTTCTGCAGATCCCCAGGCCACAATCCACCCGACAAGTAAGGGAATTCCTGGGGTCGGCAGGATTTTGTAGACTATGGATACCTGGGTTCGCAGAGCTGGCTAAACCCTTATATCAGGCAACACGGGGACAGCAGCCATTTAATTGGACAGAAGAAGCCGAGTCGGCTTTCCAACAGATCAAAACTGCCCTACTCTCTGCGCCTGCACTGGGACTACCTGACGTCACTAAGCCCTTCCACTTATATGTGGACGAGAGCAAGGGTGTCGCCAAGGCGGTGCTAACTCAGAACTTAGGCCCCTGGCAGAGGCCAGTTGCCAACCTGTCAAAGAAATTAGACCCAGTGGCTGCCGGGTGGCCCCCTTGTCTCTGAATGATTGCAGCCACGGCCCTGATGGTACAAGATGCTGACAAACTTGTTGTGGGTCAAGAATTACGGGTCGGTACCCCACATGCCATTGAGGGTGTACTCAAACAGCCACCTAATCGATGGATAAGTAATGCCCGGCTCACCCACTACCAAGGACTACTACTAAACCCTCTCAGGATAACTTTTCTGCCCCCAACAACCTTAAACCCTGCCTCGCTGCTGCCCAACCCGGACCTGGACGCCCCGCTCCATGATTGCATCGAGATACTAGCTCAGGTGCACGGAGTTCGAGAGGACCTGCAGGACCGCCCACTTCCTGATGCAGACCTCATCTGGTTCACTGATGGGAGCAGCTTCATACACCAAGGCCAGAGGTATGCTGGAGCAGCAGTGACTTCAGAGACTGAGGTAATCTGGGCGGAACCCCTGCCCCCAGGGACATCGGCCCAGAAGGCCGAACTGATAGCGCTCACCCAAGCTTTTACCCTAGGGGCAGGGAGGAAACTGACAGTATACACAGACAGCCGATATGCTTTTGCTACGGTGCACATACATGGGGCCATTTACAGGGAGCAAGGGTTACTAACGGCTGAAGGAAAAGAGATAAAAAACAAGCAAGAGATCCTAGCCCTGTTAACAGCCCTGTGGATACCAGAAAAATTGGCTATTGTACATTGCCCAGGGCATCAGAAACCAACCACTCCAATTGCTCAAGGCAACTTTCTGGCAGACCAAACTGCAAGGAGTGTGGCAAAGGCTCCCAGCCAACTCCTTGCACTCCAGCTCCCTGATCCGGGCCCCCGGGACTTGCCATATCTCCCTGATTATTCAGAACAAGATCTCCAGTGGATCGACAAACTTCCCCTGAAACAGATCCAGAATGGGTGGTGGACTGATACTAATGACCAAACTATCCTACCAGAAAAATTAAGACAACAAGTGTTGGAACACATCCACCGAACCACCCACCTGGGTGCCCGGCGGATGATAGACCTGATCAGACGCTCCAAGCTCAAAATCAGACATATAGCCGAGACGGCCAGCAGCATCGTGACAAATTGCAAAGTCTGCCAGCTTAACTACGCCTACCCCCAATCCCAGGCTGCAACGGGAACAAGGCTCAGGGGAACTAGGCCCGGTATCTACTGGGAAGTAGATTTTACTGAGATAAAGCCAGGAAAATACGGGTATCGGTACTTACTTGTCTTTGTAGATACTTTTTCAGGGTGGATTGAAGCATTCCCGACCAAAAGGGAGACTGCTCAGGTTGTAGCAAAGAAAATTCTGGAAGATATCCTCCCCAAGTATGGCTTCCCCATCCAGATAGGGTCAGATAATGGGCCGGCCTTCGTTGCTAAGGTAAGTCAGGATTTGGCTTCCATCCTTGGGGCAAATTGGAAATTACATTGCGCTTACAGGCCCCAAAGTTCAGGACAGGTAGAGAGGATGAATCGGACCTTAAAGGAGACCTTAACTAAATTGACTATGGAGACTGGTGCTAACTGGGTGGTCCTTCTCCCCTACGCTCTGTTCCGGGCCCGTAATACCCCTTACAGACTGGGCCTTACCCCTTATGAAATCATGTATGGCAGACCCCCACCCCTGGTTCCCAGCCTGAAAGGTGATCTGCTCAAATCTGAAACAGAAAATGTCTCTGAACTCTTATTTTCCCTACAAGCCTTGCAGAAAATTCATCAGGAAATCTGGCCCAAGCTGAAAGAACCGGTCCCCCACCGACAGCCCATCTGTACCAGCCGGGAGACTGGGTCCTGGTTAAGTGACACCGACAAGAGACCTTAGAACCCAGGTGGAAGGGACCACTCCAGGTACTCCTAACCACACCCACCACCCTGAAGGTAGAAGGCATCGCGTCGTGGATCCACTACACCCACGTCAATCCAGTAGACCCGACCTCCGACCTTCTTGGACCAATCACGGCAGCGACTGAAGCACCGGCCACGTGGACTGTGGACAGAGCTAAGAACAACCCCTTAAAAAACTCACCCTGCGCCGGCAGCATAGCTCACTGCAAACATGCAGCTAGGTAGTCTAACCCTAACGTTAGTCGCCCTAGTGGCCGCTGGGGCAAACACAAAACCAGTTCCTAACCCCTTTGTCTGGAGATTCTGGCTTTATGAAAACCAAACCCACCCTGGGCAACCTCATAAGCCCGGGAAATTATTGGCCAGTGCTGATTGCCCCCCTACAGGGTGCAATAGCCCAATTTTACTAAATTTTACTGGTTTTCAAATAGCCAAACCAATGGCACCAATAATATGCTTTGAGTTTGATCAGACTAAATACAATTGTAAACACTATTGGTGGCACCAAAATGCCGGCTGCCCTTATAACTATTGTAACGTCCATAGATCCCGTTATTGGGGTAATGAAGAACAGTTAGATCCTAAGTGGCCCTTCCATCGTAGACGGGACGGGGACTTTTCATATACATGGATAGTCAAAGACCCCTGGAACTCCTGCTGGACCACGCCTCAACATGGGGCTGTATACTACTCCTCCTCCTCCACATGGCCTAGCAGTCACCTCTATCTGTGGCGAGGTCTAGTGCAGGTACGGCCCCTGGTCCATGGGAATATCCAACGACAAGAAAACAGACTAACACAAGATTTACGCCCTTTCTCCTGGTTAAAATTATTACAAGAAGGATTAGAACTTGCTAACCTTACAGGACTTCACAGCTTGTCTGGCTGCTTTCTGTGTGCCACTCCAGGGCATCCACCGCTAACCGCTGTCCCTCTGCCATGGGGATCCTCTACCTCTGTCCAAGCTAACAACCTCCAAAACCTCTCATATGTCCCTATCCCTAAGGTGCCACTATACCTAAACCCCAGTCAGGAGAAGTTTCCCTACTGTTTCTCAGGAACTAATTCCAGCCTCTGCAACATCACTGCCACGCCCCCAGTACAACCCTAAGGGCTCCGCCGGGCATATTCTTTTGGTGTAATGGAACATTATCTAAGAACCTATCTGGTCCCTCTGTTACCGACCTACTGTGTCTTCCTGTCACATTAGTTCCCCGGTTAACTCTACTAACTGCTGGCGAGTTCCTGGGGTACACCGGTAACTGGACTAGTACTGCTATTCACCCAGCCCCTAGACCGAGACCTGCTCGAGCCATATTTCTCCCCCTTATTGCAGGAATCTCCCTCACCTCATCCCTCATTGCGGCCGGACTGGCGGGGGGAGCCCTAGGTCATACCCTTATAGAAAGCAACAAGTTGTACCAACAATTTGCCATTGCTATGGAGGAGTCAGCTGAGTCCCTTGCCTCCCTTCAGCGACAGCTCACATCCCTAGCTCAGGTAACCTTGCAGAACCGGAGGGCCCTAGATCTACTCACTGCTGAAAAAGGTGGTACATGTATGTTCCTAAAGGAAGACTGTTGTTTCTACATAAATGAATCAGGGCTTGCAGAGAACCGGGTCCAACAGTTACGCAAGTTAAGCATAGAAGTAAAAGACCAGCAGTTTGCTTCAGCTGCAGACCAATGGTGGAATTCCTCTATGTTTTCCCTGTTAGCCCCCTTCCTTGGACCCCTGCTAAGTCTACTATTTCTGTTCACCGCAGGACCTTGTGTTGTTAACAGAATTTTGCAGTTTGTCAGGGAGAGGTTTGACACCATACAGCTCATGGTCCTCAGAGCCCAATACCAACCTGTACACGCTGAAACAGAATCAGACTTAGAAGACCTAAGATTGGCTCTAGAGGTACCTGAGAAAAGGGGGGAATGAAAGAAATAAAGACACAGAGACAAAGTATA